>NC_060956.1:13320998-13620998 GCF_910589235.1 Vespa crabro | reverse complement strand
TAAACAAATAACTCAGGATATAAACTTTTTAAATATTGCGTACAATTAATGAAGGGAAACGCATAGTATGTATAAAAAGCTCGTTAATTTGTGAAATGTGAAACGTACGATATAATAGACGATACGATCATTTACTTTTACAATTAGTTCATAATAGCTTGCAAAAATTAGTTTTTTTTTAATAGTTGCATAAATCAGATACGTAAACGATTTTTCTCTTTTTAAAAAAAGGAATATCGATACTGAAGGGTCGAGGAAGATCTCGTCTATCGAGTAAGTGTCAGCCAAGTGAATTATTTTCAACTGTAATTTATAATCTTTTTATTGAAAGTGTATGCATCGTTTAAAGTTTTCTCGTTACCAGTGGCAGTATCCCGAAGACCTTCGGATAGAGATTTAAAAGGGAGATGGTAGCTGCATGTTCCATAGAAACATTTCGTTGAGTACCATTGTTGTATACATATCTTGTTGTGATTCATTGTTAATGCTTGCATATTGTTAGGATTGAGTCATTTAGGTATGGATTATTAATTAAAGTAGATCAAAGTCTTATTACTTAGCTCATCGTAAGCGTTAACTTAAAAGTTTTTGTTTCAGCACATTCAATTGAATGGTAATTGCTTCAATATATCAAGCTTTTATTCGAACTCAATTTCTCTAATTGACATTGTGCTTATTGTAAAATATATGTATCTCTTTGAAATCGTTGAAGTGCATTCGACATTAGAATATATTCTAACAATGAGGAAATGTTGCAAAAAATTGCATTTCTTTTACATTAAATTATTACATACGCACAACCACACTTTTTCGCTTATATTTTAATCTGAAGCTTCGTAGCTGTTTAACAAATATCACATATTTAATCACATTTTTCGTTATTAAAATATTATTTGATGGAATATATCACACTATATTTTCCAATTATTTCAATAAATTCGCTAATATTTGTGCGATGTCTTTTAAATATACATCTTTGAACTAGGAATACACTCGTGTTGCTTTTTATAGGTATTTATTATGAATATTATCTTTTTCCACTTGGTGCGTATAAATATATGCAAATAATGAAGCTTTTTTTTATTATATACGTCTTGTGTACATAATAATCCATAGCACGTAACGTTAGCACATTTATAGAGACCGATATTAAATACAAAATGTTTATAAGTTCCTACAAACAGCACATACGTACATATATTGTTCTATATGTATTTTCAGGTTTTAATAAGTTTGTATTTTTTACACAATTTGTAAATGTGTGTTTGTGTGTATGTGTATATATATATATATATATATATATATATATACACATACACAAGCATATTTATACCTACAATATATAAATGTATTTTTATCATATTTTGTATATCAAGAAAAGTGACATTTCTGAAGATCATTGTTCATATTTATTATAAAACGAAAATAACTACGTCAAGCATCTTTCTGTCCTTTTTATCTGCTAATGAAATCAACATATTTGCACTCATAATCATTAAAAACAATTTCAATATTATAAAAATTACTTTATTCTTTTCACATTTATTCGAGACTGTAATTAATTTTGGTCGCATCGGATAAAAACACACGTTTCACTACTGTTATTGAGCATTTCTAGCACGGACATATTTTAATAATGTTATTGGATTTGACGTGTATGTCGTTCAGGGGGTCAGTCTCGGGCAGTCTGGGAGGATGTCACAGGTTCTACACCATTAACTTTCGTCAAGGATTGTGTCTCTTTCACTACCACGGTATCTGCTCGTTTTTGGCTAATGGACTGTCGAAATATTTCGGAAGCGACAAAAATGGCAACAGAATTATATACCCACGCTACCCATGTACCATTTATGGCTAAGTACGTTTGATATTTATATTGAATCAAAACAACAACTATTAACAAAATAATTATATTTATTTCGACGAATGTATTTTTCAATTTTGAAACATTACTCGATATTATTTATAGATTTGTAGTCTTCGCGAAACGTATAGATCCTTTGGAGGCCAGGATACGCGTATTTTGTATGACTGATGATAAAGAGGATAAAACTCTTGAACATCAAGAGCATTTTACAGAAGTTGCGAAGAGTAGAGATGTTGAAGTAAGTGCGTTAAACTTTTCATTATGATAAGAAATAAAATTTAATTTTTTGTTGTTGTTGTACGTTTGAAGGTGTTAGAAGGTAAAACTCAATACATGGAATTTACGGGTAATCTTATACCAGTATTAAAAAGCGGCGAACAGCTTCAATTACCATTCAGAGCATTTAAAGAAAATAGAGTACCGTTTACTGCGCGGATAAAAGATCCAGATGCAGCAGATATGATGGGTCGAATAATGTTTATGAGCGAGCCTAAGGTTCCTAAAGGCGAGGTGCCACAAACACCGATATGTACATTGAATATTTTGTTACCTGAAAAGATTTCTCCTGAACCTGCTGTTTCAGAATTGGATTTACTTGAATTATCCAAAAATTACAGTTTTCTACGCGATGGTGGAATCAGTATGTAACAATGATTTATTATTTTATTTTTATAATTGTAATTAGGACTATTTCTTTTGTTATCAGTTACGTATTCAGTAAAGATTTTTTATTCTCTTTATTTTTAGGTCGACCAGATGCTATACATAGAGCAACTATACGTTTAAGGGATATAGCGAATTTACTAGGCAAGGACTGGGAAAAATTAGCAGAAGAACTTAACATTGCTTCCAACGATGTGTCTTTGATAAAACAGGAATATCCTGATAAACCAGCTCAACAAGCGGCAGCAATGTTCAAAGTCTGGCAAAGTAATGGAAATAAAGCAACGGGTAAGTTCAAATACATTTAAATATTATTGTAATTTCTAATATACAACGTAGAGTTATATAAATAGGCGTAAAATGAATTAAATCTATATTAGTAAGATGCATCATAATTATACCATAATCGTTGAAGCGCGATCATCACGCAAGGTCAAAAAATAAGATTTGCTCACTGCGATTGACTCAGACGTGTGGAATCTCAATCGTAACGTTGTTGATGATCTCATACTACATTATTATGCCTGACATAACTCACAACTCTCTCTCTCTCTCCCTCTCTCTCTCTTTCTCTTTCTCCTTCTTCTTTCTTTCCCGCTATAATGATTCCATCTTATTCTGACAAAGTACGCAAAACGTCTCTGCAATCAGTGGAACGACAAACAGTCGCGTAGTTTAAAGAACACGGAGAGGATACGGTCAAATTTATTCGTGTTTATTGCTCATTACTTGTTAATTTTTCGTTTAAGAATTTATATTAATTACTTAGTAATAATTTTATCTGTTTTTGATATTAATATCAGTGACATTCTAAAGAGATAGTAGTGATTTTAAAAAAATAATTTTTATACAGTGCATGTTATTGTAAATTAGAAACTAAGATGTACATAACTTTATATCAAGAGTACAAAAATCCAACAACAAATTTATATACTAGCGAACTTTTGTTAATATTTCATAAAACATCTTCGATATGTCTTCACACTTCCAAAGTTTCAGGTATGTTTTATTAGATGTGCGTTGCTTAGAAAAAGATTTTTTAATATAAATATTTATTTATGTTTTGTGCGTTACTTATAGAGAAAAATTTCTGAGTATGAATATTTATTTTTAATGTGTTGGTTAGAAAACATTTTTGAATATGTATATATATTATTTATTTGATGGAAATTTTTCGTATTATTATATTGCTATGAATACTTATTACGTAGTTGTACTTTAAGCATATTATATATAAATGCATACATACATATAATACAATATAAATGTAATTCTTTTTATAGGTAATACCTTAGAAAAGGCGCTCAATAAAATTGGCCGAGAAGATATTGTAAACAAATGTATATTTAATGTAGAACTTGTTACTGATGATGTCGAAAAAGCAGTTGCAAGAGTTCAGTTAGATCAACCAGGTTTTGACTCCTTGAAAGAGGAGTTAGGACCTTCGAGGGACACATCTCTTCGACGCGATGCAACTATGGATCCAAAAATGGATCCTGATTATGAAGAACCAGATAGAATGAAGGTATGCGGTATTATCGATAAATCCTGTGATACCATTGCGAAGTATTAGACATTATAATAAAATATTAATCAATCCTAGGAATCTGAATCCATAGAAGAGCTTAGTAACATCAGTCGTTTGCAGGATAAACGATGTAAGTAGAAGATTGTGAATAATGATAGCAACAGTGTGTGAAAAAAAAGTAATAACGATGTTTATAATTTAATTTTAATACAATATATGATCATAAATTTTTTATCTCTCTTAATTGAAATATTACTATGAATTTTTTTTAAATTATTACTTAATAAAAATAATAAGCAGTAGAAAAAAAATATCTTAAGTTTTTAAAGTGATATAAATAATAGTGATTAACAAACAATATATGCACGCTAAGTAATTACTCAATCATGATTTTGTCTTATCTTCCATTTTTTAAATACATCACTTAGCAGATGAATCACGTCATAATTTAACATATTTTAACACGTTATATTTTGGGCTCTTTGTTCACAACACGTTTCTTGCACTTAACAGCTAAGCAGCATGTCACAATCGCAAATGGCACTGTATTCAACGGAACCTCGACCCCTGTCAAAGATAAATATGCAAGTGATGAGAAAGAATTGGGAGATATGATGGCTGATTTCATTGAACATAAATGTCACGTTACCGACACGATGAGCAAAAAGTCACGCGATGAGCTTGATGACGAAGAAAAAAAGCGACAAAGAGTGATTGCTGACGCTAATAAAATTGTTTCTGGTAAGTGATTTAGTGTATTTCTTCTAAACTGGTGGGTTGAGGGGCCGAGCTTTATCTGCAAAAAGAATACTATTATTAAAAGGAAACGAAAAGCTATTGATGAGCAGCTACTTATTTTATTCGAACTTTCGCAGCATGTTCAGCCAAATACGGTAACGCACGCTTGATTTTAAAGTACAATTAAAACAGATTATTAATTTAATTATTAATAAAATTCTGTGAAACTTATACAGATTGCGAAATTTTCTGGTATAATAAAAATTGTTAACTATAAATATAAATATATATATATATATATATATATATATATATATATATATATATATATTTAAAAATAATTCAATCATTAAACAATTAATATTAATTTTTAGTAATAAATAGTTTAATGAACATACTCCGTATCGACACTTTTAACGCACTGAATAGCACGTTATCATTTAATTATTTACTGTGTAATAAGAACGAAAAATATATTTTTAATTTTCTGTGTATATAATTTTTAATTTCTGTGTATACAAGGTGTCATCTCATAACAAATTATGTTTTTATATTGTTTGATCGTAGTAGACTTTTCTAAATGAGCTTTTTTTTCTCCTAAATTGAAGTTCTTCGTATAACAATTTAGAAGAGCAATAAGTTGGAGTATTATCTTGTTATTCGAATAATTAATTTATATTTAATATGTGTAAACGCGCCGATACATTTGCGTGCTAATGCACTAGAACGGTTATCATCTTGTCTTTTAATTTTACTCACAGGTTCCGGACGCCGCTGTGGATATCTTCATATTTCAGCTTGCTTATCTTTTTTAATAAGTAATGATTTATTTAATTTGCCTCTCGATCGACATTTCATATATATATATATCGTATATGACTATACGATTTCTAACATAATTCATTTAATCATTTCGCTAATACATTTTCTAGTCTTCAACACATTCCTAGCAATTTGTTTCAGCAAGATTATGCTACAATTATTTGGCGATGCATGAACAGTCAAATGTGTGTGGTCTTACTGTGTGGACGCACGGAGCAGCCGTCTTTATAGATTGTAATAACAAACAGATACACATGCTTATTAATGAAATAAAAGAAATAGAAATCGAATAGATAGTTTTATCAAAGTTTATAGTAATAAATAATTATTCAGGAAACGAAAAATCCCGAGTTTTATGTATTTATATTTAATATTGTTCATTTAAATATTTATTCCCTTCAGTGTAAAGGAATATTCAAATATTTTTCAGAAAATAGAAATACTTCCTACATAGAAAATGATGGATAATTAATAATGAATTATTTATATATATTTTATCGTCATTTATTGAGAAATAGCTTATATAATTTTATTAGTTGGAGGATGGTTGCTCCACTGCACATACACTCTACGCACAATCCACGCGGCAATCTAACCTCTGCTCCAATCAAAGAAAAATGATGAACGAGTCGGCTTACACTAATGATGACGCAATATGAACGAATAAAATGTGTTTCTTTATATATGTTACGTTTACAGATGCCTAAAATATATAATACTTAATTAACAGGTGTAATAGCAGAGGCAGAGAAAGAAAAGGAGAAGTTAGCGAAGGAAGGGTGGTCGGTGTTTTATGATGATATGCGGGACAGTGAGAAGGTGAGAGGTGCTGTAGGGCAAACTTCATTTGATAAAGAGATAGTTAAAAGTTCAGATCAATTCAGGGATGCGGAATTAGGTATAATTCTACAACCAAAAGTTAGAGATGATGTAGAACCTCTTATAATTAAACAAGAACGAGCATATGATAGGAAAAAGGATTCAAAAAAACAAATTTCTTTCCCAAAACAAGCAGGACTTTTAAAGAAGGATTTAATAGTAGAAAAACCAGTTGTTAAAGAGATTACAATTATAAAAGATATTAAACCCACATTAGTTATAACATCCACAGATTCTTCTACTTTACCTCATGCTAAAATAGAAGTTAGTGAAAAAGAGAAGATGTATAAAGAAGGTAAAGAAGTAGATGAGAAGTTGTTACAAGATGATGGACCATGTCAATCTATAAAAGACACTGATAAAAAGATTAAAATGACAGAAATAAAAACGAATATTAGAACGGATGTTCCAACAAAAAGCGAAGTGGAACAAGATGTAACATCTATTATCGATAAGCGTCTTTCTGCGTATAAAGATGTATATGATGCTCAAAATCCCGCAAAGAATCTCGACGAAGAAACAACTGATACATCAAAAAAAGTAAAAGATAAAAGCAGTGGTATATTTTCGAGTATTTTTAAAGGCCCTAAATTAAAGAAGGGTAAATCTAAAGATTCAAAAGAGACATCTTTCGATAGTGGAGATGAAGAGAGTAAAACTCCTTCGCTTTCCGATATAGTATCAAAACCTATAAGTATATCTCATGATAAAGATCCTTCATTACAAAAAGATTCAGAAACTGACCTATCTGATATTAAACTTACAACTATAAATTTATTGGAGGATGCTAAGAATACTGCTGCTCTCTTACATGCACCAACAGAATCTAATGAAAGAAATGGATCAGTAACAATTTCTGTAGAAGATAAAAAAGGCAGATCATCGACCGAAGCTCATACTAAGCCTCAAATAGTATCAGAAGTAAAAGAAAAAATTACGATCGTAGGAATTAAAAAAGAACATATTAATGGAACAACAACGATCAAACCAAACCAGACAATAGATTCTCTTGATGGTACAGACAAAAATATAGAGCAACAAGATAACCAAAAACTTGAAATAATGTCAAAGAGTAGTCCAACTAAACAAGACAATGTTCAAAAATCTGACTTAAAAGAATCATTAAAGAAAGAAGATAAAGATGATAGTGATACAGGTACAATTGGTAAAGAACGTGGTGGTTTATTCGGAATATTTAAAAGTCCAAAATCGAAAGAAAAAAAAACGAATAAAATAAAAGATTCATATTTAGATTATAGCGATGAAGAACTTAAATCTACCACAGAAAAATTCCTTGAAGAAACACGTAAAGTTGCCAACGAGGATGTAATTCATGTAGGTTATAAGACAGAGGATACAAAATCTCTTACTACAAGTCCAGTAACTACGTTTAGTGCTGCTACTTACGATAGCTCTGATGTACCAATAGATAAAGTTAGTAAGCATTCATATGATGTAACGGATAAATATAAATTGGAATCAACTCCACTAGCGGATAAGAAATCTGATAAAGAAACTGCAGAAGAGAGTAAGGAGAAGGGTAACTTCTTTGGGATATTCAAAAGTCCTAAACTAAAATCTAAGAAAGGAACAAGAGATCGTAGTACTTCGAAAGAGAGATCATTTGATAGCGCAGATGAAGATTCCTATAATGCAGATGTAAAATATACTGAACATTCAAGTAAATCATCGATTCAAAAAGAAGAAGAAAACCAGGAATCAGGATCAGGAGATGAAGGGATTAAAGAAAAAAGTGGTGGACTTTTCGGAATGTTTAGAAGTCCCAGATTGCAACGTAGTTCTCGAAGTAAATCTAAAGAAAAAAGTTTACCTCCTGAAATACCACAAAGTAATTTTAAAGAAACAACAGCCGCATTCTTAGAGGATACGCGCAATACTGCCGAATTGATCAGCAGTTATCAACAATCACCTATAATTTCATCACGAAATCAAGAAGATTCGTTTAAAGAAAAAACTCCACCTACAAAAAAAGCATTTGTTGATAAGACTGATACTGCATCTCAAAGAGTTGTAAACGGTGTAAAAGATATGAAAGATGCTGTAGCAAAAGAACTGAAAGAAGATATTAAAACTGTAAAAACAGCACTGGCTGTTGATAATGGTGCTGTTGTGGATGGTGCCCAATCAGCAAAAGATAAAGCTGTGAAAGAAACTAAAAAAGCAAAGGAGAAAACATCTGGATTTTTCTCAGGTATATTCAAGGGAACTAAACATATAGCTGAAGACGTTTCCGATGACGTTAAAGATTTTGTAGTAGAATCAAAAACTGAAGCTGTCAAAGAAGAGTCTCGTGCAAAAGAAGCAGCTTCACAAGCTGTAAAAGCTACTAATGACGCAAAAAATAAACTTACTACTGGTGTTAAGGATATGAAAGATAAGACAATAGCAGAAATACAAGATGCTAAGGAGAAAATAGCTGTTAATGTTAAAGATGGAAAAGATAAAACAGTAACTATAACGCAGGATATGAAGGAGAAAATAGTAACTGTCACTAAAGATACAAAGGACAAAGTAGTAATTGGAACACAGGATATCACTGAGAAAACAGCAGCTGGTGTAAAAAATGCAAAAGACAAAACAGTAGAAAAAGCTGAGGATCATACAAAGAAAGCAGTAGCTGGTGTAAAAGATATCAAAGATAAAACTGTTTCAGCGGTTACAGACGTAAACGAGAAACTTGTGCTTCATAGCAAAATAGCTGTTGATAAAACAGAAACAATAGCTCACGGAATTGCAGATAATGTGAAAGATGCAAAAGATACTATAGGAAAAGAATTAAAAGAAGATGCTGAAGTTGTAAAGGGAGCACTTACTACAGGTACTACTACAGTTATAGATGGCGTCCAATCAGCAAAAGATAAAACTGCAAAAGAAACTAAAAAAACTAAAGATAAAACATTGGGATTTTTCTCAGGCATATTTAAAGGAGCTAAACATGCGGTAGAAGATATTTCTGATGAAGTTAAAGGGTTCTTAGAAGAAACTAAAGTCGAAATTGAAGAAGAAGAGGCACGTGTTAAAGAAACTACTTCACAAGCTGCTAAACCTGTTGATGATGTAAAGAATAGGACTACTCTTCGGGTTAAAGATTTAAAAGATAAAACAGCAATAGTAGCGCAAGAAGCTAAGGAGAAAACTGTCGCTGATGTTAAAAATTCACAAGACAAAGTAATATGTGGAGCAAACGACATTGCAGATAAAGCATTGACTGGAGTAAAAGATATTAAAGAAAAAACAATGGAGGGAACAGAAGATATCACAGACGAAGCAAAAATCATAGTAAAAGATACCAAAGATACAACTGATACAGCAGCGATAAAGATAGAAGAAAAAATTTTAGAAGACGGAAAAAAACCTGTTGAAAAAATAGAAACTGTAGCACGCGAAGTTGGGGAGAAAGTGAAAGATACGAAGGATGATGTAGCAAGAGAACTGAAAGAAGATGTCGCACTTGTAAAGGATACGCTTTCCACTAGTGTTGATGCTGTTGCAGATAGTGTGCAGTCTGCGAAAGATAAAGCTGACAAAGAAACTAAAAAAGCTAAAGACAAAACATCTGGATTTTTCACTGGTATTTTTAAAGGTGCTAAGCAAACAGTTGACGATGCATCTGAAGATGTAAAAGAATTCATGGAGAAAACAAAAACCGAAGCTGCAGAAGAAAAAGCACGTGCTAAGGGAGTTGCTTCAAGAGCTACTAAATCTGCGGATGATGCAAAAGATAAGACACTCGCTGGAATTAAAGAGCTGAAAGATAAAACAGTAGCAGGAGCAGAAGATGTAAAAGACAAGACATTAGCTGGCATGAAAGATGCAAAACATAAAACTGTAGCTGCAACGGAAGATATCAAAGAGAAAGTAGGATTTGGCTTAAAAGATGCTAAAGATAAAGTAGTAAGTAAAGTAGATGATATGACACATAAGACAGTAATTGGTGTCAAGGATGCAAAAGAAAAAACAGTGGAAGGAGTAGAACAGGTCACGAAGAAAACATTAGCTGACGTAAAGGACGTCAAAGATAAAGCAGTTGATATAGGAGTATCGACAGGCGACAAAATGATTTCCGGTGGAAAAAAATCTGTTGATGTAGTAGAAACCGTAACACATGGAGTTGTAGACAAAGCGAAAGATACGAAGGATGATGTAGCAAGAGAACTGAAAGAAGATGTCGCACTTGTAAAGGATACGCTTTCCACTAGTGTTGATGCTGTTGCAGATAGTGTGCAGTCTGCGAAAGATAAAGCTGACAAAGAAACTAAAAAAGCTAAAGACAAAACATCTGGATTTTTCACTGGTATTTTTAAAGGTGCTAAGCAAACAGTTGACGATGCATCTGAAGATGTAAAAGAATTCTTGGAGAAAACAAAAACCGAAGCTGCGGAAGAAAAAGCACGTGCTAAGGGAGTTGCTTCAAGAGCTACTAAATCTGCGGATGATGCAAAAGATAAGACACTCGCTGGAATTAAAGAGCTGAAAGATAAAACAGTAGCAGGAGCAGAAGATGTAAAAGACAAGACATTAGCTGGCATGAAAGATGCAAAACATAAAACTGTAGCTGCAACGGAAGATATCAAAGAGAAAGTAGGATTTGGCTTAAAAGATGCTAAAGATAAAGTAGTAAGTAAAGTAGATGATATGACACATAAGACAGTAATTGGTGTCAAGGATGCAAAAGAAAAAACAGTGGAAGGAGTAGAACAGGTCACGAAGAAAACATTAGCTGACGTAAAGGACGTCAAAGATAAAGCAGTTGATATAGGAGTATCGACAGGCGACAAAATGATTTCCGGTGGAAAAAAATCTGTTGATGTAGTAGAAACCGTAACACATGGAGTTGTAGACAAAGCGAAAGATACGAAGGATGATGTAGCAAGAGAACTGAAAGAAGATGTCGCACTTGTAAAGGATACGCTTTCCACTAGTGTTGATGCTGTTGCAGATAGTGTGCAGTCTACGAAAGATAAAGCTGACAAAGAAACTAAAAAAGCTAAAGACAAAACATCTGGATTTTTCACTGGTATTTTTAAAGGTGCTAAGCAAACAGTTGACGATGCATCTGAAGATGTAAAAGAATTCTTGGAGAAAACAAAAACCGAAGCTGCGGAAGAAAAAGCACGTGCTAAGGGAGTTGCTTCAAGAGCTACTAAATCTGCGGATGATGCAAAAGATAAGACACTCGCTGGAATTAAAGAGCTGAAAGATAAAACAGTAGCAGGAGCAGAAGATGTAAAAGACAAGACATTAGCTGGCATGAAAGATGCAAAACATAAAACTGTAGCTGCAACGGAAGATATCAAAGAGAAAGTAGGATTTGGCTTAAAAGATGCTAAAGATAAAGTAGTAAGTAAAGTAGATGATATGACACATAAGACAGTAATTGGTGTCAAGGATGCAAAAGAAAAAACAGTGGAAGGAGTAGAACAGGTCACGAAGAAAACATTAGCTGACGTAAAGGACGTCAAAGATAAAGCAGTTGATATAGGAGTATCGACAGGCGACAAAATGATTTCCGGTGGAAAAAAATCTGTTGATGTAGTAGAAACCGTAACACATGGAGTTGTAGACAAAGCGAAAGATACGAAGGATGATGTAGCAAGAGAACTGAAAGAAGATGTCGCACTTGTAAAGGATACGCTTTCCACTAGTGTTGATGCAGTTGCAGATAGTGTGCAGTCTACGAAAGATAAAGCTGACAAAGAAACTAAAAAAGCTAAAGACAAAACATCTGGATTTTTCACTGGTATTTTTAAAGGTGCTAAGCAAACAGTTGACGATGCATCTGAAGATGTAAAAGAATTCTTGGAGAAAACAAAAACCGAAGCTGCGGAAGAAAAAGCATGTGCTAAGGGAGTTGCTTCAAGAGCTACTAAATCTTCGGATGATGCAAAAGATAAGACACTCGCTGGAATTAAAGAGCTGAAAGATAAAACAGTAGCAGGAGCAGAAGATGTAAAAGACAAGACATTAGCTGGCATGAAAGATGCAAAACATAAAACTGTAGCTGCAACGGAAGATATCAAAGAGAAAGTAGGATTTGGCTTAAAAGATGCTAAAGATAAAGTAGTAAGTAAAGTAGATGATATGACACATAAGACAGTAATTGGTGTCAAGGATGCAAAAGAAAAAACAGTGGAAGGAGTAGAACAGGTCACGAAGGAAACATTAGCTGACGTAAAGGACGTCAAAGATAAAGCAGTTGATATAGGAGTATCGACAGGCGACAAAATGATTTCCGGTGGAAAAAAATCTGTTGATGTAGTAGAAAGCGTAACACATGGAGTTGTAGACAAAGCGAAAGATACGAAGGATGATGTAGCAAGAGAACTGAAAGAAGATGTCGCACTTGTAAAGGATACGCTTTCCACTAGTGTTGATGCTGTTGCAGATAGTGTGCAGTCTACGAAAGATAAAGCTGACAAAGAAACTAAAAAAGCTAAAGACAAAACATCTGGATTTTTCACTGGTATTTTTAAAGGTGCTAAGCAAACAGTTGACGATGCATCTGAAGATGTAAAAGAATTCTTGGAGAAAACAAAAACCGAAGCTGCGGAAGAAAAAGCACGTGCTAAGGGAGTTGCTTCAAGAGCTACTAAATCTTCGGATGATGCAAAAGATAAGACACTCGCTGGAATTAAAGAGCTGAAAGATAAAACAGTAGCAGGAGCAGAAGATGTAAAAGACAAGACATTAGCTGGCATGAAAGATGCAAAACATAAAACTGTAGCTGCAACGGAAGATATCAAAGAGAAAGTAGGATTTGGCTTAAAAGATGCTAAAGATAAAGTAGTAAGTAAAGTAGATGATATGACACATAAGACAGTAATTGGTGTCAAGGATGCAAAAGAAAAAACAGTGGAAGGAGTAGAACAGGTCACGAAGGAAACATTAGCTGACGTAAAGGACGTCAAAGATAAAGCAGTTGATATAGGAGTATCGACAGGCGACAAAATGATTTCCGGTGGAAAAAAATCTGTTGATGTAGTAGAAAGCGTAACACATGGAGTTGTAGACAAAGCGAAAGATACGAAGGATGATGTAGCAAGAGAACTGAAAGAAGATGTCGCACTTGTAAAGGATACGCTTTCCACTAGTGTTGATGCTGTTGCAGATAGTGTGCAGTCTACGAAAGATAAAGCTGACAAAGAAACTAAAAAAGCTAAAGACAAAACATCTGGATTTTTCACTGGTATTTTTAAAGGTGCTAAGCAAACAGTTGACGATGCATCTGAAGATGTAAAAGAATTCTTGGAGAAAACAAAAACCGAAGCTGCGGAAGAAAAAGCACGTGCTAAGGGAGTTGCTTCAAGAGCTACTAAATCTGCGGATGATGCAAAAGATAAGACACTCGCTGGAATTAAAGAGCTGAAAGATAAAACAGTAGCAGGAGCAGAAGATGTAAAAGACAAGACATTAGCTGGCATGAAAGATGCAAAACATAAAACTGTAGTTGCAACGGAAGATATCAAAGAGAAAGTAGGATTTGGCTTAGAAGATGCTAAAGATAAAGTAGTAAGTAAAGTAGATGATATGACACATAAGACAGTAATTGGTGTCAAGGATGCAAAAGAAAAAACAGTGGAAGGAGTAGAACAGGTCACGAAGAAAACATTAGCTGACGTAAAGGACGTCAAAGATAAAGCAGTTGATATAGGAGTATCGACAGGCGACAAAATGATTTCCGGTGGAAAAAAATCTGTTGATGTCGTAGAAACCGTAACACATGGAGTTGTAGACAAAGCTAAAGATACGAAGGATGATGTAGCAAGAGAACTGAAAGAAGATGTCGCACTTGTAAAGGATACGCTTTCCACTAGTGTTGATGCTGTTGCAGATAGTGTGCAGTCTGCGAAAGATAAAGCTGACAAAGAAACTAAAAAAGCTAAAGACAAAACATCTGGATTTTTCACTGGTATTTTTAAAGGTGCTAAGCAAACAGTTGACGATGCATCTGAAGATGTAAAAGAATTCTTGGAGAAAACAAAAACCGAAGCTGCGGAAGAAAAAGCACGTGCTAAGGGAGTTGCTTCAAGAGCTACTAAATCTGCGGATGATGCAAAAGATAAGACACTCGCTGGAATTAAAGAGCTGAAAGATAAAACAGTAGCAGGAGCAGAAGATGTAAAAGACAAGACATTAGCTGGCATGAAAGATGCAAAACATAAAACTGTAGCTGCAACGGAAGATATCAAAGAGAAAGTAGGATTTGGCTTAAAAGATGCTAAAGATAAAGTAATAAGTAAAGTAGATGATATGACACATAAGACAGTAATTGGTGTCAAGGATGCAAAAGAAAAAACAGTGGAAGGAGTAGAACAGGTCACGAAGAAAACATTAGCTGACGTAAAGGACGTCAAAGATAAAGCAGTTGATATAGGAGTATCGACAGGCGACAAAATGATTTCCGGTGGAAAAAAATCTGTTGATGTCGTAGAAACCGTAACACATGGAGTTGTAGACAAAGCTAAAGATACGAAGGATGATGTAGCAAGAGAACTGAAAGAAGATGTCGCACTTGTAAAGGATACGCTTTCCACTAGTGTTGATGCTGTTGCAGATAGTGTGCAGTCTGCGAAAGATAAAGCTGACAAAGAAACTAAAAAAGCTAAAGACAAAACATCTGGATTTTTCACTGGTATTTTTAAAGGTGCTAAGCAAACAGTTGACGATGCATCTGAAGATGTAAAAGAATTCTTGGAGAAAACAAAAACCGAAGCTGCGGAAGAAAAAGCACGTGCTAAGGGAGTTGCTTCAAGAGCTACTAAATCTGCGGATGATGCAAAAGATAAGACACTCGCTGGAATTAAAGAGCTGAAAGATAAAACAGTAGCAGGAGCAGAAGATGTAAAAGACAAGACATTAGCTGGCATGAAAGATGCAAAACATAAAACTGTAGCTGCAACGGAAGATATCAAAGAGAAAGTAGGATTTGGCTTAAAAGATGCTAAAGATAAAGTAATAAGTAAAGTAGATGATATGACACATAAGACAGTAATTGGTGTCAAGGATGCAAAAGAAAAAACAGTGGAAGGAGTAGAACAGGTCACGAAGAAAACATTAGCTGACGTAAAGGACGTCAAAGATAAAGCAGTTGATATAGGAGTATCGACAGGCGACAAAATGATTTCCGGTGGAAAAAAATCTGTTGATGTAGTAGAAAGCGTAACACATGGAGTTGTAGACAAAGCGAAAGATACGAAGGATGATGTAGCAAGAGAACTGAAAGAAGATGTCGCACTTGTAAAGGATACGCTTTCCACTAGTGTTGATGCTGTTGCAGATAGTGTGCAGTCTACGAAAGATAAAGCTGACAAAGAAACTAAAAAAGCTAAAGACAAAACATCTGGATTTTTCACTGGTATTTTTAAAGGTGCTAAGCAAACAGTTGACGATGCATCTGAAGATGTAAAAGAATTCTTGGAGAAAACAAAAACCGAAGCTGCGGAAGAAAAAGCACGTGCTAAGGGAGTTGCTTCAAGAGCTACTAAATCTGCGGATGATGCAAAAGATAAGACACTCGCTGGAATTAAAGAGCTGAAAGATAAAACAGTAGCAGGAGCAGAAGATGTAAAAGACAAGACATTAGCTGGCATGAAAGATGCAAAACATAAAACTGTAGTTGCAACGGAAGATATCAAAGAGAAAGTAGGATTTGGCTTAGAAGATGCTAAAGATAAAGTAGTAAGTAAAGTAGATGATATGACACATAAGACAGTAATTGGTGTCAAGGATGCAAAAGAAAAAACAGTGGAAGGAGTAGAACAGGTCACGAAGAAAACATTAGCTGACGTAAAGGACGTCAAAGATAAAGCAGTTGATATAGGAGTATCGACAGGCGACAAAATGATTTCCGGTGGAAAAAAATCTGTTGATGTCGTAGAAACCGTAACACATGGAGTTGTAGACAAAGCTAAAGATACGAAGGATGATGTAGCAAGAGAACTGAAAGAAGATGTCGCACTTGTAAAGGATACGCTTTCCACTAGTGTTGATGCTGTTGCAGATAGTGTGCAGTCTGCGAAAGATAAAGCTGACAAAGAAACTAAAAAAGCTAAAGACAAAACATCTGGATTTTTCACTGGTATTTTTAAAGGTGCTAAGCAAACAGTTGACGATGCATCTGAAGATGTAAAAGAATTCTTGGAGAAAACAAAAACCGAAGCTGCGGAAGAAAAAGCACGTGCTAAGGGAGTTGCTTCAAGAGCTACTAAATCTGCGGATGATGCAAAAGATAAGACACTCGCTGGAATTAAAGAGCTGAAAGATAAAACAGTAGCAGGAGCAGAAGATGTAAAAGACAAGACATTAGCTGGCATGAAAGATGCAAAACATAAAACTGTAGCTGCAACGGAAGATATCAAAGAGAAAGTAGGATTTGGCTTAAAAGATGCTAAAGATAAAGTAATAAGTAAAGTAGATGATATGACACATAAGACAGTAATTGGTGTCAAGGATGCAAAAGAAAAAACAGTGGAAGGAGTAGAACAGGTCACGAAGAAAACATTAGCTGACGTAAAGGACGTCAAAGATAAAGCAGTTGATATAGGAGTATCGACAGGCGACAAAATGATTTCCGGTGGAAAAAAATCTGTTGATGTCGTAGAAACCGTAACACATGGAGTTGTAGACAAAGCTAAAGATACGAAGGATGATGTAGCAAGAGAACTGAAAGAAGATGTCGCACTTGTAAAGGATACGCTTTCCACTAGTGTTGATGCTGTTGCAGATAGTGTGCAGTCTGCGAAAGATAAAGCTGACAAAGAAACTAAAAAAGCTAAAGACAAAACATCTGGATTTTTCACTGGTATTTTTAAAGGTGCTAAGCAAACAGTTGACGATGCATCTGAAGATGTAAAAGAATTCTTGGAGAAAACAAAAACCGAAGCTGCGGAAGAAAAAGCACGTGCTAAGGGAGTTGCTTCAAGAGCTACTAAATCTGCGGATGATGCAAAAGATAAGACACTCGCTGGAATTAAAGAGCTGAAAGATAAAACAGTAGCAGGAGCAGAAGATGTAAAAGACAAGACATTAGCTGGCATGAAAGATGCAAAACATAAAACTGTAGCTGCAACGGAAGATATCAAAGAGAAAGTAGGATTTGGCTTAAAAGATGCTAAAGATAAAGTAATAAGTAAAGTAGATGATATGACACATAAGACAGTAATTGGTGTCAAGGATGCAAAAGAAAAAACAGTGGAAGGAGTAGAACAGGTCACGAAGAAAACATTAGCTGACGTAAAGGACGTCAAAGATAAAGCAGTTGATATAGGAGTATCGACAGGCGACAAAATGATTTCCGGTGGAAAAAAATCTGTTGATGTAGTAGAAACCGTAACACATGGAGTTGTAGACAAAGCGAAAGATACGAAGGATGATGTAGCAAGAGAACTGAAAGAAGATGTCGCACTTGTAAAGGATACGCTTTCCACTAGTGTTGATGCTGTTGCAGATAGTGTGCAGTGTACGAAAGATAAAGCTGACAAAGAAACTAAAAAAGCTAAAGACAAAACATCTGGATTTTTCACTGGTATTTTTAAAGGTGCTAAGCAAACAGTTGACGATGCATCTGAAGATGTAAAAGAATTCTTGGAGAAAACAAAAACCGAAGCTGCGGAAGAAAAAGCACGTGCTAAGGGAGTTGCTTCAAGAGCTACTAAATCTGCGGATGATGCAAAAGATAAGACACTCGCTGGAATTAAAGAGCTGAAAGATAAAACAGTAGCAGGAGCAGAAGATGTAAAAGACAAGACATTAGCTGGCATGAAAGATGCAAAACATAAAACTGTAGTTGCAACGGAAGATATCCAAGAGAAAGTAGGATTTGGCTTAAAAGATGCTAAAGATAAAGTAGTAAGTAAAGTAGATGATATGACACATAAGACAGTAATTGGTGTCAAGGATGCAAAAGAAAAAACAGTGGAAGGAGTAGAACAGGTCACAAAGAAAACATTAGCTGACGTAAAGGACGTCAAAGATAAAGCAGTTGATATAGGAGTATCGACAGGCGACAAAATGATTTCCGGTGGAAAAAAATCTGTTGATGTAGTAGAAACCGTAACACATGGAGTTGTAGACAAAGCGAAAGATACGAAGGATGATGTAGCAAGAGAACTGAAAGAAGATGTCGCACTTGTAAAGGATACGCTTTCCACTAGTGTTGATGCTGTTGCAGATAGTGTGCAGTCTGCGAAAGATAAAGCTGACAAAGAAACTAAAAAAGCTAAAGACAAAACATCTGGATTTTTCTCTGGTATTTTTAAGGGTGCTAAACATACAGTTGATGATATTTCTGAAGATTTTAAAGACTTTTTGAACAAGACAAAAGTCGAAGCTTTGGAAGATGAGGCACGTGCTAGAGATGCTGCCTTACGTGCTGTTAATTCTGTAAATGATATGAAAAATAAAACTGTCACCGGGGTCGAAAATATAAAAGATGAAGCAGTAACAGGAGCACAAGATACTAAAGACAAGATAATGATTGTTGTTAAAGGTGCAAAGGATAACATTGTTACTACAACTCAAAATGTCAAAGAAAATGTAAGATTTGGTACTGAAAATGCTAAAGAGAAAGTAGTACATGGAACTCGTGAAATAATGGAGAAAACTGTGTATGATGTAAAGGATATAAAAGGAAAAACAGTGGAAGGAGTCCAGAATCTTACAATAAGAACATCAGCTGGTGTTAACGACGTCAAAGATGAAGCTGCTTTTACAGTTTCAGATGCAAGAGATAAAATTCTTTTTGATGGAGTGAAAGCTTCTGATAAAATTGGAATTACTGCTCACGAAGTTATAGATGGTTCGAAAGATGCTGTAGAGAAAGAACTGAAAGAAGATGCAGAAGTTGTAAAGGGTTCATTCGTTCCTGCTTCTGGTGTTGCAGATGATGCTCAGTCAGCAAAAGATAAAGCTATAAAGGAAACTAATAAAGCAAGAGACAAAGCATCCGGATTTTTTTCATATATGATTAAGGGAGCTAAACATGTAGTTGAAGATGTTTCTGAAGATGTAAAAGAATTCTTAGAAGAAACGAAACCTGAAGCTGCCGAAGAAAAAGTATGTGCTAAAATAACTACTGCACGTGCTGCTAAGACTGTAGATGATGCAAAGGATAAGACTGTTACAGGCGTAAAAGGCCTGGAAAAAAAAGCAGTGTCAGGAGTACACGATGTTGAACAAAAGATCGTCTCCAATGTTACATATGCTAAAGATAAAAATTTTGCTAAAATAGAGGACATTAATGAGAAGATTACTGCTGGTGTGAGTGATGCTACATTTATTGTAGTAGAAGATACACAGTTCATTACAGAACAAGCTGTCGGTAACGTGAAAGATACGAAAGATAAATCTATTGGTGCTGCTAAAGATATTAATGAAAAGACTGAATCTAGAGTATCTGATATCACACGGAAAGCGGAGGACGTTACAGTTTCTGCAAGTGAACAAATTTTCTCTATCGGAAAACAAATATCTGATAAGATAGATTCGGCAGCTCATGGACTTGTAGATGCGAAAGATGCGAAGGGAACAGTTTCCAAAGAAATAGAAGAAAAAGTACAATCTAATAAGGAAATTGCAACTGGTGGTAATGCTATTGCTGACAGTGCTAAAATAGCGGTAGAAAAAACTTCTAAAGAGGCAAAGAAGATTAAAGAGAAAGGATCTGGATTCCTATCTGGTATATTTAAAAATGCCAAGCATACAATAGAAGACGTTACTGATGATGTGAAAGAATTTTTTGAAGAAACCAAAGCTGAAGCTATAGCTGAAGAGGCGCGAACTAAAGAAGCTGCAGCATATTCAGTCAAAATGGCAAAAGACTCAAAAAATAAAACTGCAGATGTTGTTGAAGATACTAAAGCAAGGGCAGTACCTGAAGTATCTGGCATTGCATGCAAAATTACAAGTATCATTTCTTCTGGTAATAATTTCCTTCCTAGTGAATTTGAAGATAATCGAAAAATTAATGAAAAATTCGGAGATAGAACGACTACAACTATTAGTAGTGAAATAATTCCTTCTACAAAAGAGGTTTCTACAACATTTTCAGAAGGTTATATTTTTCCTACGTCCACAGTCGATCCAAAATCTGGTGTGAGTACAATTAGTTCCGTTGTTAGTAGTGGTCAGGATTTGATATCACGAGATAGATCGAAAAAGATTTCTCGCATTCCACAACGTATTAATACTTCTCCTGATGATAGAACTGAACAACTAAGTACAAATTTGGGTTCAGATAAGGTAGTTGTGATATCTAGAGAATTAGAGCACCTTGAACCTCATACAAGGCAATCCGTCACCACAGTCGTTACAAAGTCTGTGCGGACGGCAGCAACACCACCACCCAGTCTCGCCGAGTTCACTGACAGTAGAATCGAAGGTATCTTGCAATAATTGCGTTATTCAAATTACATTCCAGCTGTGTGTAACATAATTAATTATGTTGTTGCTTTTCTCTGTAACTTCATTTTTAATAGTTATACAAAAACGTGCAAACTAGTTGTGCACTTTCATTACTTAGAATTAATTCTAACCTTCTAATCTAAATCACTTTCAGTCCACTAATGTTACCAACTTGTTGTTTATAGGTAATACATTCGTACGAAAAAATATAAAGGAGAGTGGAATTATCATTTCTATATTATTTCAGATTATACACGCTAGATAATAATATTCTTACATATATATTTATTGCTAATTTGGTTAACTGTATTTCTATCGAAATTTTTATCAGATTATAATCTAAACCGAAGAATACTTTGGGGTACGAATGTGTTCAAAAGATACTTGATTGGTGAAGATGTATAACAAATTCCGCGTTTTTATTTATTGTCCTGAACTCCGTATATTTTTCTTGTTTGAACATTTATTTAATGCATGTTTCCAGGTTTTCAATACAATAATTTATATTATTGTTGACTGTTATCACACTATAGAAAATAATTTTTCATATTTTTTAAGTGTAATAGATTTTATTTGCAAACCCTTATTTTTCTTTTTATAAAAGTATATAACATAAAATTCACATACTTTTTATTCCATAATTTATTTAATTGGATTAACAGGACGCCACAACTATAAAGAAGCATGAGCAAGGTATACCATGCAGGGAAACATCATTCATCTAATCTTTGTTACTTCATTGCTTTTTATGTTAATTTTACCTATATATCAATATTTAAGTAACATTTCTCATTTTACAGATGTAACAGAGGAAGCTGCTAGACGAGCACAAAACCTTGTTCAACAAACATATTCTGTAACAAAACCAGGTAAAGTGGAAGTAACAGAAAAGTAATAATCATGAACACAGATCGCAGGTCAAAAATCTATGTATTAGCAAATTCTATTTTGGTGCCCTCATTTATATTTAGCTTTATCTTCCATAGTTAGCACCTGCCGATGCTTTCACACTAACGGATACTGTGCGCATGTTTCTTACTAAATATTTACCAGTATTTGCCAAGAATATATATATATGTAAATTTTAAAAACACATTGCTGTAATTTACATACTGTAGTGGTTCATATGGAACGAGAAAATTATCATTGTTTTGGAAATGGCAATATATTGAGAACAAATACGATTTACGATCTTTATGATTTATAATAGTTCATCTCATAAATGTATAATACATTATAAAGTGTTTCAACTCCCTTTTTTTTATAAATATTTGTTAAAAGAATCTTTCAAAAAAGATGTCTTTATATAAAAATAATTAAAATTATTTTTCCTACATCCTTCTTTACCACAATTAATTGGTAACTATTCAAGTAAGTCTTCTATTATTCTAATAACACAAAACTATTTATAATATATTAAAACGTATTCGAGATTAAATTTGTAATGATCCATTTTAGTAAGATCCAAGCGTCACAATTAGACACTATTTAATGAGTGTTTTTTTTATAAACAAACTAATCCTGTTCCAGTATTGATACTAACTAAACTTATCGTAGAAGTGCGACGTACACACCCACGTACATGCAGAAAAAATGCGCGTGAACGTGCGTGTGTGCGCGTGCGCCTGTTAGTGGGTATGGGCGTACACACACATATGAATGTCAAGCAGACACGCTAAATCTTTATGTCCAACTCACGAAGTTGGATTAAAATGATTAATTTTTAGTGTGTATCAATGTGCTTTATGTCCTTGTTCCTGTTCTTGTCCATGTCCTTTTGGATGGGTCAGGGCATGATTCGGCTGAGATTGATGGGACTGTAGAGAGGCATGCTACTTCTGCTCCAACAAAACAACCTGTTCCCGCCCCACGTCATTTCACCACCAAGTCGTCCACCAAAGCTGATTTTCATCTAGATTTTGGTGACGCCTCACGAATATCACATGGTCTTAAAATTAAGAAACCATTCGAGTGTTCCCCTGAATCTCCAGAAAAAAGCAATTCAAAATCCAAAATTCCTGTGAAAATAAAAAAGCAGATGGAAGACGAAGAGAGCGTAATTAATAAAACTATAGAATCAGATATTCGTGGCCGATTAAAGATGGAATCTCATATTCCTTTACCAAGATCAGCCGATGTAATACGTATTACAAAGGATGAATTGTTAGGCAAAGATCATTCAATCCGTTCACAATCGGATACTAGTCATCTTATTGATAAAGATAAAGATATTATAAAGACTGAATATTTGACGAAGAAGGAAAGGATCGAAACGAGTGATACGTATCCATCAAAAATATTTGATTCTGATAAAACTTATACTACAGTAACAACGATCGTGTCTTCCTCAGAAAAAGCGATCGATCCTGACAAGCTAAACGAACTTATGCAAATGGATGAAGTTTTGAAAACAGTTAAAACTGTAACCACTACTTCTACATTTGAATTAACAGATTCAGAATATCCTACGGAAGTTATTAAAAGGAAAACTACTAGAATCACAGAAGTCTTACCTGATTTTAAAGGCATTGATGTTTATGAAGATGAACCCAGTATAGAATTAAATCCAAGTAACAGTAACCAGAATATTAAAACGAACGAAGGTGGAACGTTTATAGAAAGATTAACTACAATAAGGCAATTTACTGGACCTTCTTATTCGGAAAGATTAAATCAATCGATGTTAGAATCGATGAGAACTGATGATGATCGATCGGATGATCCATTTTTTTCTTCAGACCTGAAGACATCAGAATGCGAGATTGATAGAAGTTATATGAAAGCAGGAAAATCAGAAAGCGATGAACGAGACACATGGACGCAAGCCGGAGTGGCAGAATACTCGTCCATTAATAATTCCGAGCAATGGGAGACGCAGCTTTCTTTAGACACATCACCTGGTTCTGGTAATGGTGACATTTATACAAAAAACGATAGTTTGCGGCACGAATTGAACAGCGATACAGATAGTGACGGTTCTCCTCGGCCAAGAAGAAGATCCCCATGCAAGAGACGTACTTTGGGCAGTTCTAGCGGGTCGGACGTAGCATTGCACGAAGGTGCGGAACTGTCCCCATTGGAGGACGACCAAGGTACCACACTCACAGCTAACCTTCTAAGTAAGCAATGTACGAATCCCGCTAACCAGTTACCTCGAATACGTAATTGCGTCCGTATATAGAATATTTTACATATCGATATGCTTTCTTTTTCATTTGCTTTTATTTCGCATGTACACGCAATCTCGCACAGGCCTCTATTTTCAACACTGGAACGTAGCTACGTTCGTAATTCGTCCTAATCTCAACGGTTCACTCTTCTACGGGATGAAATTGTAACTGGTATATTTGAATTCTTTATTCCTTCAGATCTTTTAAGGCGATTTTTGACATTTTCACTATTTTAAACTTTTCTTCGAAATAAATTTACTGTACTTACGTTCGATTAGTTACAATCTTCTTTACAGAAGAGAATTGAGTTGGTGCGATACCTGCAGCAACGCTTCTATTACTTTTATTTCTGATCTTGAAGTAGTATATGTGCGCCCACTGATCAGCAATGTCTGGGAACTGCATGAAATTAAGATTTCTACGATGTCTTTTAATTTGATGCATTCGTACAAGGTGTAGGGCCGGTATTCGGTATTTGTATGGTGCAAATTTAAATGATTGGTTGCAAAGAAAAACAAAGCTTGTGTACCAGTATCACATACTTATATACGTGTGTGGCTCCTAAATTACATATTAGGGGTAAAATATGCGTCCTACGGTGTATTGCTCAGATTAACGTGCTTCGTTATTTGGAAATGTTGTCGGTGAAAAAAGATTTTGCCTTCCTACCGTTGGTCTTTGCTACGAAATGGACGAATTTGTCATGAGGGGCTTCTGGGGCTAATGTATTATCATTGAAACTTGCAATAAAACGTGTCTGTACATTCAATTTCGTGCTCTTGTTATTAGTATAATGAAATGGCAAGTACATTCGAATAACTTAGATATTTCGACTGTTCACATTTTATTGTTCACATTTATTTTATAATTCACATTCAAGGGAAATCGAAAATTTCATTATTCATTTAGAACAGATGGATTAGTTTTTGTTTCTTTTTCTTTGTTTAATAAACATAATACTTAACAAAGAGACTTAACACGTGAATAATTTGTGTGCAAAGTCTTCAGTTTCATTAAACGATCAAATGTTGATTAAGCATCTTTTAAACGAACTTATCGGTCGATGTCGACTATATTTCATTGATTTAATTGTTTCGTCGCAAAAATATTTTTCTTAGAAATAACTTGGAAGGACGAAAAGATTTGTTGTATTGTGATTTACACTATACTCGCCTGCTGTTTCTTCATACTAATTATACGGCAGGGAGACGTCATGAAATTAAAAAAAAAAGCATCTGCACGAAGTCCATACGCTTGAAAGAAATTTACGAAAGGCATAATCTTTAAGTGACAGAAACAGACAGTACGGTACGATCAGTTTGCTCGAGCATGCAGTGCAGTGTGATAGAGACGAAGCCTAGGACGAAGACTACCGGTAGGACGAGCTGTGCTTGTTGGATGAGTGCAGCAGCTGCTGTATTGATGGTCCTACTAGCACTTTTACTTACCGTGGAGCCACGTACATTTCAACGTGCCATCTACACTCTCTCTAACAATATCCCGAGGCAAGCTGGGTACGATTACCCTTCATTTTATTCTTCTCTATAAAGTAACCACTCAGATCGAGCTTTAATTTAAAATGAAATTTAATATACAATGAAAGTCGATACATACATAAGAGAAGTTAAAAATTTCGATGCACGAAGCATCTTTAATAAGAGCATTTTAATAAGGAAAAGTTCGTATCCATGAGCGTATCAAAAGCGTAATAAATGAACGACTTAACATTCTATCCTGTAGGTACTGGAGATATCTAATTAGCTCGTAATTAAATAGCACCTTGCTACAACGAAATCGGTTCCCATTGAGTCGTGTTTTTTTTCTACCCAAATTTACTGTTTGCCAAATTAAAATATATTCGATTTAATTCATAGAAAAATTTTTATAATCAAATTTTAAAATATATATATACATTCTTTGTGCTTAGAACTAAAATGCAATTACATCAATAGCAACGAGTCCAATCTTCAGCAGCGTCGATAACCGACTGGCATCTCCAAATCCAAAGAATTTGTCGTATTAATTATTTCACGACGAATATTTGTCGCCCGCGAAATCTCTGATTTATATATGCCCATTTTTGATAAAATTAGTTTTGGGCTAATTGCGATGATCGTGCTGATTGATTAATCGAAACCAGATTTCTCTTTCCATTAATTATAAAAACAGATATTTTCTCCGATATTTCAAATCATTGTTCTCCTGTAGGATTCAATCTTCATTTTTCTCAACAAATCAACACTTGGTAACAAAGCTTTTTACATATTTCTAACATTTTTTCGACAACCAAAGTATGTTTAAGTACTTACAAGTTTTTTTAATTTTCTTTTTGTGTCAAAATCCGTTTAATCATTGACCATTTTTGTTTCTTCTACTACTAATACATGTTTTCGATTTTCTCGTATACTTAACAGCGGCTGATTGAGATATTTTCAACCCCTTAAGGTATTCACAAAAAAAGATATAGTTATTTCTACTTCTTTTCTCTTATTTCCGTGCAAGAATTAAAAATAAAGCAAAAAAGAAGGAATTAGCTGTCACCGATTATGAATTGGGCCGAACATGTTATTATCAGACAAATTGTATATTCCCCTAATCGTAACACTATCCGATCGAAGGAACATTGGAAAATTTTCGAGTAAGGAATGATGCGTCACCGTCTAGACGTTCCCTAAATGCAGGAAAATCTCGGTGATTATAAAGGTGTTTTTTAGGCAAAGTTTCTATATTTTTTGTCTCGATGAATGGCTTGCTATTTCGTAGATACCGACGCGTTTATAATTTTATTACTCAAATATGCGTCGGACCTTTTTTATTATTCGGCCAGTCAATCATCGTATCTGGAAAATACCCTTCTCTACATATTCTATCACTATTATGACGATAACACTTATGTACGAATATACATATACAAAACACGCAAAAATACTTACGTGCATACATATAATACAATTTAACCGACACAGGTGTATCCTCTACAATGATATTCTACAATTTATATGCATTGAACAGGTAACTTCAATTCTTAAGACAGGTGCATGAAGGAGTAAACTCTTGAATATAAAAAGATATGCAAGCTTTCTTTTTCTCGTATTTACCGTTTACTTAAACGAAGTATCAACTGTTTTTGCATGGTTTTTTATTATTAGTACTAGTTCGCATGACATTGCCTATAATTTCTTTGAACGTTATATTCCTGTAGCATCTTACAGTAATGTGTAATCTGTGTAAAGGGCCAACGATTAATAATATGTTATTTTCATGCGTTTATCAGCTAGTGCACGTACACATTGAGAAAAGTTCGATACATCATTCTTAAGCATCCTTTAGTTCTTTTACCCTTCTAGCTCTTCTGACAATAAGCCACGCAAGATAAAGCTAAAGTGTAGAGGGACCAACAATCGTGTTTTTAGTCACGTTAGGATTGTTAGGCGAATAGTCATGTAAGTAAGCCTTTATTTGTGTATATAGTATATACTATAAATAAATAAATAAATAAATAAATAAATAAATAAATAAATAAATAAATAAATATATATATATATATATTTAAATACATATATATATATATATATATATATATATATATATATAGGTATATACATATGATAATTATAAAATTGCCCGTCATAAAATACTATGAATTAGCAAATCATCCGAGAACCTTGACAATTAACTTTATTATGTGCCGAAAGAAGTGAGTTTTAGCGTGACAACTAATGTAACTTTTCTCTTTTCGATGGCGCAGCTACCGAACGCTATGCAATCTGCATATTTTAAATGAAAAATCCTAAGCTTGTAGAAATGCACATTTCCTTCGCTAAGTATAGCTAATAAGTATAGCTAATATAAAGCTTGCAATATAATACTCCAGTATTATTTGACCGTTCGTCTAACAATACTAAATAAGTAGTTAGTATGTGCTACTTAAAAATTTTTGATTAGTATTCAGAACATATGAGATACAATTAAAAAACAAGTTAAAAAACAAGTTAAAAAACTACAGTAATAAAAAGAAAAAGAAAAAGAAAAGATAAGAAAAAGAGTATTTCCATTGGTCGACAATAGTAGAAAATAAGATGTTTTCATGAAAGAGCAATAAAAAATACTTGAGGTATAAAAAGAGTACCAATGAAAAATGACATTCAACTATTTTTTAAAACGATATCAGACAATAAATATTTTTATTACGTTAACGTAGTGCAGATGTAATCAGATCTTAAGATCTCGCACATTGCACGAAATTATTTAATAGTAGCATTGAAATGAAACGGGATCAACGACTTAATTTCTAGCAGTATCTAATTTCTATTCATGTACTTGATGTTCTTGCTTCAATTAAATCGATGAAAACTCCTATTAGATTGTATTGTAAAATATATATACATATATTTTGATTGTACTGATAATATTGAGTACTCGTATCTCTTACAACTAACTGCTAAATGCTTTATTCGGCAGCTTTTATCGGCGCTTCACACGAGCTCGCTGCGTGCAGCACAGTTATACTGAGAAATAACTTGAATCTCAGTTATTGACCATTAATTTTTGAGCGCTGACACGACAGTGCTACTTGCCAATATCTATCTATTGAAAGAAAATAATTCTCGCAAGACGCGTCTATATATAAGGGACGCTGTTACAGTAATTCAATTTCATTCAGAGTCAACGATATAAACTCATTTCCTTACTTACATATTAATATATAAAATGAAATGAAACAAATTTGTATATTGTCCGTATCATATGGCTCGTCGCACTGGAATATAAAAAGTCCGTTTGAATACATCGAGGCAATATCAATCACTCGCAACATATTTTCTACAAAGTACAAAGTAAACGTGTCTATGAAAAGCGTTAAAATAAAAAAGAAAGAAAAAGAAAAAAAACAATTGCATAATGTTTGGCTGGTTGAGTGAAAATGCGTATTATATATTTATTATGTATCGTCAAATGTTTAGCGATGTTGCAACTTTTTTTTATATGTGTCTAGTATTATTACCCCTTGTTTTTGGGCATGATGTAAAATTGAAAGGTATAAGATTGGTACTTGTCTTCATGTGAACAATCGACATAGTAAGCTTGCTTACGTTTTTAGAACAGATAGTTGATTAATTTTCTTTTGTTACACAGAATCTGACTTTTTGCAACAAAGCGAGCCAACCTTTGTAGAAACAACAACGACCGAAATGGATCCCTTAACGCAGGAAAGGTATTCATTTCGTTTCTTTAACTTTTTCTTTGTGATCGTTCTTTGTTTTACGTTGATGTTCCAATCGAATTCTATTTTTAGAGTAACAAGAACGATGCAAGTAGTGACGACAACAACGACGATACCAATGGCAGGTGGCATAGCTGTGACGGACGATTTGCGGGAATCAATGCAGAAAATAGTCGACCAATTTATGGCAGAGGAAAGGAAAGGCCAGTAAAGATGTGAAAGATGAGAAGCTCGAAAAAAAATAATAATAATAACAATAATAATAATAGAAAAAGAAACAGATTCAAAAAAAAAACAGTCGTCAAAAGGATATAAAATTCCTCTAAGGGAATAATATTCTCTTTTGCGTTGACTTAACGAAGCATCTGTTCGAACAAAATACTCCATTAAAATTCACTATCCAATAAAATAAAGCTCTTCATTCTTGCGACGTTTCCAGAGAAATAAACAAGGCATATACTATGTATGTATTGTAAGACGTTATATCGTCACGCCGCTTATGGCCTACGCTTCGAATTTGCTTGCCCTTCCGTTCTATTTCGTTGCCTTATATCTTTTGTGTTTGAACTGGTAATTATTATTAATAATATATGTATGTATGTATATGTCGTTGCTAGTCCGACTAGCTCTCTGCTAGTCTTCACTATGCCAACCCGTCCACGTACAACGCCTTCTCTCGTGTTGTTCAAAACAAAATAAGGAAACGAATTGTTTTTGCCTTCAAATAAAAAGTTCTCAAGGCAAATCAAAGTATCGATCGAACAACTAAAAAATCATATTGAAATTAAAAAACGAAACGATGATAAATGCGTCTTATTCGAAGACGTCTATCTGAAACGAACGATATGCCATGGCGAAAGCAAATATTATATTTATAATGTATAATGAAATCTCGATAATATAACGAAATTAAACGACAGATTTTACATTGCGGCTTTGCTAATTGGTCGCTGGGGAATCTGCTTTAGCTTTAGAATGACTGTAATGTCTATCTGCGCAATACATCGCTTAATTAGAATAGTAAACTTTTATTCATATTTCCGACAGTGAATTTCGCAGATGATCTTGTTGTCACTTGCCTCAGAAACAAATTAAGTGCACAATAAATTGTAGGATCGATGAGTCGTTTCTGATTCAATTGACAACGAGAAATGAATGTTTTTATTGATCGAGGCGCAATGTAACTGTAATTTATTTAAAGAATATTTCCTAACAATTTTTAATTATATATATATAATAATTTCTTAGCATAACTTATACAAATGTACTATTATACAGTTGTAATAATGACAAGATTATAACACGAATATTTTATTTATATAGCTAAAAAAAGAAGAGAAGAAATCATTGGTATAATGTTACATGCGTAAATTTTGAAATGAGAGTAATGTTGTTGGCAATCTGTCCATATGAATTGTATAAAATATAAAAAAAAAACGAGACAGCACGATGATTATGAAAAATATATTGTTTAAATTTATTAGTTTGAATTTGTCTCAGTGAAAGTGTTAGCTTTCAATATACAACACAATTAAAAAGAAAAAAAGTACAGGAAAAAATAATATGTGTATTAAAAAAAACGTTACGAATATGACATTCGATTTATGTATGATACATTGAAAGATATAATTATTACATATACGAAATTTATAACTTATTACTTGTAATGACTGTTAAACTACAATTAATAGACTTGCCTAGAGCCTATTTGACCTAAGGACCAAAGGCACAATCACGCGCGCATAAAAATGAATGAAACGCTCCTATGTATTGTAACATTTAGTGTAATTTCACGAATGTTGTAATACTGGTATTTAAACATTCTGGGTAAATCAAACTACGGATTACATCGCGAAAGAATAACTATTTTCCATAATTTATGTGCAAAAACGCATTAACATCTGCTAAAAGAGAAATGTCTCGTAAATACAAGAGTGGTGATTATAATATAATTACTACAATTCGGGACGAAAATTAAACATAACCCTTTGACGATATTCGATATTTGGTATTCATTCGCGTATGGAAAAGTTATTAAAAATATTTCAACCTTTAGCGAAGATTATCCAATTATACCAGCAGATTTTGCGCAACAGCGTATAATCAAAATAATGGTAAAAACTCCATAAATCGGTAAGTTATATTAGCATTAGATCAAAAGAGACAAAGTTACGTCAAAGGGTTAATATCTTCTACTTTGTTATGCATTGTTACAGTAAGTTAAAGAGACCAATCTATAGTATATCATTATTTCTTGTAATATATCTTATATTACATGATATATAGGTCTAAGAAGTATTTAATTTTCAATCTCGCATTAGTAGTTTTTACAAATCCTATAATTTTGTACAGTCCACTTTTTCTGAGTAACATGACATGCACGCAATCAGCAACAGCCATTTTACTCTGTGCTATTTACATATGTCTTTGCTATTTAATATATCGTGTTAAGTTATAATATTGTAATGGCATTGCACGGCATTATATCAACCAAAAAGAGAAGGTATGAAGTATATAGCACTGTGTGGTTGAATTAACAATGACAGCATAATAAACAAAATGTTCTAATGCAGTTATAATGTATTACAAAAGAAGAAAAAAAAGAGTAAAGAAAGACAGAATTCGTTTTGTCTCGTTCTTTTATTCATAGATAAAGCACAAATTATGCTGTAACGTTTCTTGTCATGTTTTAATCTCATTAAAGTAATAACATTCACTCCATTATAGAAGTTTTATATTCTAATATTAAAAATAGTACAACATTTTAAGAAAATATTTAAAAAATTCACTTATAAACGCATGCAATCAATTAATTTTAACATTTGGTAAGTATATTAATGGTGAAATAAGATCTATAGAAAATATTGAAATCACTTTTGTTAATATATTAATAAACACTAGCATATTTATATTTTCATGTTACCATTACAGACATCTATAACAAATTCATAAATATTTTTAATGTGTACAATATCATAATATATATAACAAATATTTCTTTATTTTACACATTGTACAGAATATTTATATATAGTCGATATATTTTAAACTGAATAAACAAGATACATTTTATCTTCACTCCTTTCGATATGGCGAAGTTGGCTGCCAGTATGTTACCGCTGTATGGAACAATTGAATCACGAGTATATATTTTACCGCAAAGTATAAGATTTAATACTTTATCGTATTATACAAATTATTGGTTTTTTATTGAAATTATATGAAAGTAATATAGAACGAATTATAAATGAATATACGTTAGAAGAACGTTGGTTGCCATGAAAATATTAGAATATGCTACATTCGTTTAAAGTTCTTAACTTGAGCAAAATTTTGCGTTTTACTATTTTAATATACATGAGCATTTAACATTGACCAACTATAAACAGGAAGGAAACGGTTTATGAACTAGCTTGTTTATGAAATTAAGACATTTTCTTTCTAATAAACAGTTTTTAATGATGCAGATTAATACACATAAAAATTTGTAATGTTATACATATGTATGTGTATATATACATATATATATCTATATATACACACACAATATATATTTGTATATATATATTTTTCTTCTGTTTAAAATGGTTATACATTCATATATCATCAAATTACTTACAATGATATACAAAAATGAAGAGGTATATATGAGAACATTGCTTACTTAGATCTCTATTAAGTGCATGGTAATATAATGTACTTTAGCCAAATCGATAAAATTTATAAATTAAATATAAATGATAGATACGCGTTTAGTGACAAAATTTGGATAAAAGATATCTTACAAGACTTGAGAAACAATACAATTGCAAAACAAGTACAATATTAATGGGAAACATGTTATTTTATTCATAGATACAATAAAAATTGGCTACTTATTAGAAGCAAAATTTGCTGTTTTAGTGAAGTGTCTATAGTTGCATCTATTGAAATAAATAGATACTCCTATACCATCTGACACTATATATTTGCACCTGACTGTATTATAGATCATCAGATCTGTAAAAGTGAATGCATATATATAATTATTTTTTTGTGTTTCTTTTATAAGCAGAAGCATTGAAAGTTTTGATTTCAAAACTTACATTGTCTACATCATCTTCATCATCATCACTGATTTCATCACCAAACTCAATATCTTCATCAAATCCATCTTCAACAAAGGTAACAGTGTCATTGATGCGTACTGAAACAATAATGTTTTCATATTATCAAATACTGAAACTTTAAAATAAATATGAATTAGCATAGTTATTTGATACATTCATATATAAACAATTGTTCATATATTGTCATATAAAAAAATTATTATACTTACCAGTTTCAGGAAATTCACCATAAGTTTTTAAATTTCGAGCTTCATCAGATGTATATTTTAAAATAACATCTGCTTTTGCATCTTGATAATCTCGAAGACCAATTAAAATGATATCACCTTGATTAATCCAAACCTTTTTACGAAGTTTACCTCGAATGTGGCACAATCTCTTTACACCATCAAAGCACATTGCTTCTAGCCTGCCATTACCAAGCATCTTTGTTACTTGTGCATATTCTGAAAAAATTTTAATATTACTGTATACAATCATTCTACAGGTCAATTTAGATATATCTATATTCAACAGTTTACCTTGACCATCTTCTTTAAACACCAACTCTCTCTTTTCTGTTTCATTCTCATTTTTACCTCTCCTCCTATTTTTACCTCCCTTTCCTAAAAAAGTAAAGATATTGTTATAAGATGATATTAAACATGAATCAATAATTATAATTATAACTTAGTAAAGAATGCACATTGTAATACATGATTGACACTAATAGGTTATAACAATCTAATCATATTACACTATGAAAATTACACATGGTATAGAAATTTCTATTTGGATGTAAACTTTTAAAGTAAAAAAAATGGGTTTACTAACCCTTATTTTTCGGCATGATGACTTAAAATGTATTCTCGCGTATATAATCTCTCAATGATTTCACACAACGCGACTGGAAGAAGTAAAAGTACTTAGGTTACAGTTTTTTTTCTTTCTTTTTATATATAATATTCTATGACTAGATGTCACTAGCTTCGCTTGACTGACGCTCCCTATGGACTGTGTCTATAGGCCAAAATCTACTTATCGGCCGATATAAAAGTAAATGGTATTACCAACTGTGATAAAATTTAATAATAGTAAGTGAGAGACGAAAAAGCAACCTGAAAAAAAAAAATCATGAAATTAATGCATGACCAAACGCACTAAACTGCAACTTATATGTATAGTACATCAGGAACTATGAATGAAGTATTCAAATAAAGTAACATAGAATACGGTAAATCTAAAAAATTTGATTAGCTGCAAAAAAATACAATACGGCAGTTAATTATGTTTGGAAAAAGAAAACAGAAGTAAAAGCTTTAAATGTTGATTTCTTGTGACAATAATAATTTTCACTTTCTGAAGTTTGTCACAGATTCAAATTGGACAAGTTGGAAATATATAGAAACGTCCTTTATGTTAGCGATAAATTTTAATTATACCTGCTAATTAATAATTACTATTTATTTAATAACATAATATATATAAAAAGAAATATAATAAAAAAGCAAATTAACAAGATAACTTATTGTGTATGAATTTAATATTGTTTATTATCTGTATTATTTCTAGTTTAAGAAATGGATAAAATTCAATTGGATAAAGTTATAAAATTAAAATTAAAATTGTCCAACAAAAAGAAAAATTTTAATTAATGATTAAATAATATAATTTTTTTATTATATGTACGACCTTAAATATTTTGCCATATTTACCTTTGATTTTTTTGTATCGTTGTTATTTTATATTATTTGATGTATATGGATGCGCGCGTGTGTGTCGTATAAGCAATCTACTAACAAATGGAACGTATTGGACGGTTAGATGTGAATGTCCAAGTTCGATTTCAGTAACTGTAACGGTTGTTTCAAGAAAAGACTGAAAATTTTATTTAAAATATGTACGTGTCATTTTTGGTGATACAATATAAAATATTTGTTCCATTTCAATAGTTCAGACCTATATGTCCTAAACAATATAGAAACGTGTTTATATATATGTGTTTGTATATATCATATATAAATATATATATATTTTTTATGTATATTTAATCATTCAACGATAAATTAAAATTAATGATAAATTAAAAAAAAAAGAATTGTTTGAAAATAATGACCAAAATATAATTGATATTTAATACATAAGCTTATTAAAATAGCATATTGCTGGTTTAACAAATTTATAAATAATTTTTCATTCTACTAGGTTATTGATATGAATCAAACTTTTATAAATTTTGGTCTTTAATTAATGCTTTTGTATTACAGAGACTTAATTATATAGAATGCCAAAATCAAAGGAATATGTGTCAAGTGATAGCGAAAGTGATAGCGATCAGGTAATTTATTCGTTACATTTATTTTGGATTATTTTTTATTGTATGTAAAATACATTAAACAATTTTACATTTAAGTTGTTATTACAACATTTTATAACAGTCTGGTTTATATGATGAAAAAAAAATTATTCCATTTATATACTTATAATTTGTTTTATAATATATATAAATTTATATATTTTACAATTACAATTTAAATATGAAGTTTTTATAAAATATTTGAATATTAATTTATTTAATAAATTGTCAAACATTGCACTGTTATAATTGGAAGGAAGAGCAAGTGAAGAAGAAACAGAAAACAGAAAAGGAAGAAAAAGCTGTCGCAAGTAAAAAGCCAAAAAAAGAAGTAAAAGAATCAAAAGATGAAGATGAAACTGTGTGGGATTTAGGTAACAATCGTCAAGTAAATGTTAGAGATTTTAAAGGAAAGCTCTTTGTGGATATAAGAGAAATGTATTATGATAAAGCAGGAGATTTAAAACCAGGCAAGAAAGGTATAAATACAAAGTAAATTAATTTTATGAATATTTTGATAGGAAGAACAATTATACTTCATAGTTAACAATAATTAATTAATGATTATTTATTTTTAATGCAGGTATATGTTTAAATATGACACAATGGCGTAAGTTCATGTCAATCGTGGAAGAAGTTGATAGAGTTGCAAAATCAAAATGTTGATAAATTATTTTGTCATTGTTGATTAAAGTCATCTTACCTGATTATAAGATGTACATTTTGGGTTTTCTTATTACATTAAAATATTCTTTGATATTAAATGTATTTGTTTCTATAAGAATCTAGGTTTTTTTACAAAATAGATAATGGACATTTGTCGTTTTTTCTTCTTATATAATTGTCATTTAAAACGTTACTATTAATATTATTTGAAATATTGTTATTAATAATATTTCATGTAACACATACACAATAATAAATATATAAATATTAATAAATTATAGTAAATTATTTTTAATTTAAAAAATTAAATTTTTCTTGTTTATATTTCCCTTTTAATTACTTGTAATTACCTAATTAAAACAATTTTATTATAAAAAAAAGTTAAAAGATTTGTGAAATCTAACAAAATTTTTGAAAACTTGTACTACTATCTCATTTAATTTAATAGATTTCTGTAATTATTAACATACATGAATAGTAGATATCACTTTTGGAGATAAGAAACACTTTACACAATATCAATAACAATAATTCATATTGAATACTATAAAGGTGTAAAAAAGTAGCATTTAGAATAAAACGTTTTAAGTAAAATAAAAAAAAATAAAAGTAAAATTTATTTAATTTATACTATAATACAAGTTAAATATCATTCAAAAGTATTTTATTTTAATACTAGTTCAAATACGCTTAATGATAAAATAATTATTTTATGTTCTGTATTTACTGTTTGAAAAGTATATTGTATACATAATTCAGAACTTGATATTTAAATTCGTTCGTATGTATTCACTTAGAATTAAATTGTTGTACGATCGAAAGCATGAAGACTACTAAATTTTTCTATCGAAATGAAATCCTTTGAACATGTGTAAAGGCGACATGCATGAAGTAAAAAAAGAAAGGAGAATACATAGAGTATCTTTAAAACTGTAATTGGCTCGTAAAAAAGAATGCATATGCAGTCAATTTAATTGAGCAAGTTTTTGTATTTTCATTTTGAGGATGAGAGTTCTTCGTTTCTACACTGAAATCGTCAATTTTACCGTGAAAATGAAGTTGTCTCTCATATTTAAAAAATAAAAATGAAGCAATTTGCGGAAGAGAAAATAAAGTAAAAAGAAGCAAACGTTGGAAACATACGTATTGATTGTGGAAGGGATATGCGAGAAAATCTGAAAGAATGAACATGCTCAAAAGTTATACAGCGCACTTTGGAAAATGGACTTCTTCAAGAATCGTTATTATAATATTAACAAAGCATTAATGTACGTCATTGGTATTTGGCATTATCAAAATTCTATAAGAACTTTTCAAATGATCTTGAGCTATACGATTTTAAACATCACTACAACAGTTTTGGTAAACTTACCTATTAGTTTGTACGTGTTTTTTTAATTTTTTAATTTCTTTTTCTTTTTTTAATATCTTGCGTTAATAATGATTGTCAAGAATGTATTTTTATCGAAAGAATTGTATTTATTTTCTTTTCTTTATTTGCTTTTTTTTCGTCAACTAGCAAAATTGGTTACAACAACGGAATACAAAGTAAATCTATTTATCAATATATTTCTATTTCTATTATATTTAATCTTATATATTTAATCTTTGTTATTGCTCTGGTTATTGTACTTTTCGTTACAATATGAAAAAAGTGAACAATATGAAATATGACAACATTATTAATAGAATATAAACATATATATATATATATATATATATATATATATATATATACAAACATATATAAATACATATATACATACATACACTCACACACACATACATATATGATTATTGTTATTACTTCTTAATTATATACATATATATATACATATATACATATATACATATATATATATACATATATACATATATACATATATACATATATATATACATATATACATATATATATACATATATACATATATACATATATATATACATATATACATATATACATATATATATACATATATACAAATATACATATATATATATATATATATATATATATATATATATATATATATATATATATAATTAAAATTCTTTAATAAATAGATCAAAAAGTTCTTTGATATATTAAATTCGATTGGGAAGAATTGAAAAATACGGAAAAAAAGGCTATTATTAAAATATATATCACCAAAAGAGTATAATTAGTATGCCACTAAGAATTATACAATCATTTTAACAGGTAATGAAAATCTTTTTTGACAAGAACCGTTAGCTTATTTTAGGTTGTTGATATTGATAATATTACGATGAATTTCTTTCAGTAATATTCTTTGGTTTCTTGTTCATAATTGTTTTAATATACCTCTTATGAAATTTATTGAATATTGTCATCCCATTAAATCAATCACGCAAATTAAAATCACTTCCTATTAAAACACTTTTCCAAATCGAATGTTCTATCTATGGACTTGTATTAATAATTCTTGTATTAGCGTGTTTGGGTGTTATAGCATTGGCAGTATACAGTAGTTTTTTACTTTTCATTCAATATGCTTATGGAATGTTAAGTCTCACGGGATATGATTGAAGAAAAAATTGTATCAATAACATTTTTAATGATTATTTACAATATTCTACATATATAATATCCAATTATATACCATTTCGAATTTGTCTTCAGATTTATTTTGGACATGGTTTCATCGATAGTGAACGATATATTTACGACAGCAATAAAAATTAAATGATTTATAAAAGCATCGTTCGAAATATCTGGTTTCATATTAAAACTTTAAAGTTAGCAGAGAATGATAGACGTAATATTTTAATCAATATATTTTAATTAAAAAACTACTTTCTTATTTTTCAAGGTTTATCGTTTTCATGAAAGATATATACGAGGAATGTTATACTATTCAAATTTCATTAGTTTTAATTCTCATTCCTTCTATGTGAAGGTATATGAACTTAATAACAAATATTCCATAAATAGGAGAATATTGTAATAAAATTCGATAATTTGGTTTATCCAGATAAAGATGGAAATATTTGAGAATATGGATGATACAATAGTATGTATCATCCACCTTATAGGTATAATGTTTTCTTTATTCATTAATTGTCACACTGGTCAGTAAATAATAGATCATAACAACTACGTGTTCCACAAAGCAAGAGTATTCAATTTAATATCGCTAATTCTACAATACGAAGATAAGGATTGATAATTTTTAGAAGAGTTGACCGTGGTATTTAGTTTCCGAAAAGATATAAAAATCAGTGATAATAATATTAATGAGAAGTCAAAAATTATGTTACTTGGAAGTAGGTAAAACATTTGTCTCATAGTACAAATTTTTTGTTTTAGTAAGAAGAAATAAGTTTTTCTTTTTGTTCTGATTAATGTTTTAGAATATAACAGATATATTTTTATTTTAAAGGTATTAAAAACTTCGATGTCCTATGCAACGGTATTCAATGCAATAAATGATATACGACTATACCAGAACACTATATTTTTTTTTAAGCAACAATATTTTATTCATTTCATTCACTAATTGTCATGTTAATCAATATATCTACATATATTTACAATATATCTAGATAAATCTACAATATATTTACATTATCATGTAAAAAAAAAGTAAATTTCGATTTTTTTTTATTATTATATGTATAAAATGATAATTACTAATATAATTATGAAAAATCTATATTTTCTTCATGATATGATGTTTAATATTCTATAAATAAAAAAAATTGATAGCTATGATATTGATCTTTTTTCAATATCAGTAAAACATCGAATTTCATTTTGTAAAATTCAGATACACACATCATCTTACACATTATATTATACCTACGCATTATATTTACACATTAATATTATCCTTTATTAATTTATACTGATTGAAAACGATAAAAGAAGAAAATATTATTAATCTAATCACTACTATTTCATTTATTTACTTACCTATAATAGGTATCAAATTAGTGGCTAAAGGATCTTTGAAGTCAATAATTTTACATTCATCAAGAATTCTAAATAATTCTTTTTTATTCTTTTTCACAAATATATGAAAACATGAGTATATATTAATACCTCCAGTTTTAAAATTAGAATTCACTTTGAATGGATATTACGAGCATTCGACATGCTCCGTAAAAATATCTCAAACTAAAGAAGGAGCAATGAGTGAGTACGCATGTCAAGGAATATTTTTATGCAGAGAAAAAAGAGGGGAAAAATACCCACCATTACAAGTTCATTATGTTCGTCAAGAAAAGTTAGATGTATAAATTCTCGATCGATGAGAAACGATTATCAGCAACCCTTTTATTTTGTTATTGATTATATGTTTTTGTGTAAAAGAAAGGAAGACGGAGGAAAAAAAATATACCACGCAATTTTTTCTTTTAATTGTCCTATTATGGAAGTAATAGATGTAAATTCGAAGAAAGAGAAAAAGAGAGTGAAACGACATGAGCTCGATCGAACTTTGACTCTTTGTCTCATGGCAGACTCGTTTCAACCTTGCTAAGAAATGGACGTTTTCAAAGAGATGTGTTACTACAAATATAATCAAGTTTTTCTTTCGATAATCGGACTATGGCCTTATCAAGACATAAAAACTCGACATATTCGTATGTCCTTTGTGAGCGTTATTTTAATTATTATTCTTTCCATTCAGGTAGATCTTTGAATAATAAATTTTTTCTAATTATGAGCAATTATAAAAATTACAATGTATTGTGAATAATAATAATAATAATAATAATAATAATAATAATAATAATAATAATAATAATAATAATAATAATAATAACAATAATAATAATAATAATAATAATAATGATAATAATAATAATAATAATAATAAGCTTCAACATTGATTTAATTTGTTCTTTAAGAAAAATTTTATTATAATTTAAAGAGATTTTATATGATACAAAAACTAATATGATCTTCCATAGTTAGCCAAATTATTAACATCAAATTGCAGCGTGAACTTACTCATTGAGATTTTGTCTAATTTTCTTCTCTGTTTTTGCATCGTACTTGTTTTTATTACTGCCTACATCAACGAAAAAGGGGTATATTATTTATATCATCTATCTTGTTTCTTCTTTCTCTCGAAGTATTAATATAATTTCCAGTAGATTAGAATAAATTATTCAATCAGTGCCATCGTAAAACATTTGAAATCTTTTGAAAATCCGTAGTTGACGGAGTTATTAGAACAGATCAAATTCGATTGGACAAAATTGGAGACGGAGCAAGAACGTAAGATCTTTCAAAAGTATGCCAATGAAACTCGCATGTGTACTCTTTTCTTACTGTGTAAGATCGAATATTATTTGATAATATAATTTCGATTAAGAATATAATAAGAACGAAATTTTTTATAACAACGCGATCAAATATTAATATTCAATTATATTATCATATTTTATTTTATTTTCAGTCATAGTATTCGGATCTGTCTATGCCATCTCACTTTTAACTCTATTACCAATGTTATTAAATGTTGTTGCGCCGTTAAACGAATCACGTCTCTACGAGATTCCGTTTCCAGTGGAAGTCTTTTTTGATACTACTAAATACTTTCATACAACTTTTTTTTTAATATTCTTTCTGCTAAATATTATGGGATGTGTATCGATAGGAATATACAGTTTAATTCTGATGATTTTACAACATTGTAGCGGATTATTTGAACTCGTCGGGTAAGACAAGCGATTTAAGTAACATGTACAATATTTATTTTTGTTCCAAAATCTAATTCTTTCTAAATGATTGAAATTTTATCAATATTTAGATACATTTGGGAAAATTCAGTTGAGGATAAAAAAGAAATTTTCACAAATAAAGAGAATAAGAAAATTTATAAGAGAATAATACGTGGTGTGTGGTTTCATAAAAGAACAATCAAGTTAGTATCAATATAAAAAAATAAATTTTCTTAAATTTTAAAAAAGCTTAAGATTCTAACGTATGTATTTCTGAATATAAAATTTATGTTCGATCTGTTCGAAGATTCATCGCTAATATAAATTCAGTTTGCCAGAATAGTTATTTAATCCAGATTATCTTTTTTGGAATTTTAATCGATATCGACATTCTTCGAGTGAGTGATATTACTTTTATTATTTATAAAACTATAACTGTTATGATAAATAATTATATTGTTTAGGTATGGCAACAGACAACTTTTATGTTCATGATATTGCTAAAATACAAATATTTTCAAATTTAAATAAAGTATCTCTTTTAATCGTTATATTTTGCGTTTAAATACGCAAATATCACGCTTGAACAATAATGTTGCAAATAAACCACATATATATATATACATATCTATCGATAAAAAATATTTTTAAATTATCATAAAAGTGTTTTTAAGATGAGTTTATTTCCCTAATAGATAGGAAAGATACATATTTTTTCAAGTAGATATATATTATCGACGAAATATAAAGTAGTAACGGTCTTTGTGACCGCATATGAAAAATTATAAATAATTTAAAAATAAATATAACTTATTAATATTAATCTTAAAAACTGAACGATTAAAAAAATATTTATTTTACACGGAACATTATTGTTATTTTCCAATACTAATTATTAATGAAGAAAGATTCAATGGATCACATAACATAAAAGCATTATTAATAACATTTTTTATTTTTTTCTTAGATATTAAATACTAAGTTAAAGTTGGAAAATTTCAAGGAAATTATCACTTGTATGATGCATATAATAGGAAACATAGCCTGGGCATTTATAAACTGTTATTTTGGACAAAAAGTGATAGATCGTAGTTCCGACGTGCACACAAAAATGTAAATATTGAGTTATAGATTTAAATGAATAATATTTTATTGAATAAAAAAGAATATATTTTTATAAAACTTTAAGATGTAATGCAAGATGGTATTTATCTTCTACAAAAATACAAAAATTAATTTTATTAATAATAACGAAAAGCATAAAACCGTCTTACGTATCGATTGGTGGAACATTCACATCTTCGTTGGAACTTTTTGCCTCGGTAAAATCTGTAACTAGATTGTATATTCTTATCACATTCGATTATTATTAATTAATTATTTTTGTTTTTAGATATTGCAAACTTCAATCTCGTACGCCATGGTATTATACTCACTATAATAATACTTCTACGAGTTTCGAGATTTTGCTGTCACTTTTTTACGTAACATTACAATTTCAATAAATACAAGCATCTGAAGACGTGTTAAACTTAATGAATAGATTAATCAAGAATATTTAGATGTAATAACGTTAGAAATAATTCTTTATCCTCGATTCACCAAAATTTTTGATTTCGTACTTCTAGTTAACACTCTTTTTTTTTATTTTCTTTTATTATTTCTTTTTTTACTTTTTTTAATTCATGAAATAAATTGAACGCCTCGCGAGGAATCGATTGTAATAAGTAACGAATGACGATATGTATTCGATTGAAGAAAAGTACGTAGTACATACTCTTTGTTCGAGTATCATCGAAATGCGCAAGTCTTACTGAAGAGAGGGAAGTGCTTTATACTAATAAAAAATTCCCTTAATTATAGTGTGAAGAAGAAGGCACTCGTACGACTATCCTACAAAAGGTTCATATAACTGCAGTCATTATCATCAATATAATATCCCTTCCTTCTTTTTATTATTTCTCGATTTCCCTCTCGATGTTTTCTCCTTCGAGAAAAAAAAATATTTTTTACAGTGTCATATTGCCATACAATTTATTATTCATTACTGAAAATACGAGAGAATCTACAGATAAAGAAAATGAAAATTATAGGAAATACTTAATAAAGAGACAAAGGTGGTAAGAATTTCTCAATTTCAATTCTCGATTTCGCGTATCATATTCGAACGTTCATCGTCAGGAATGGACTTCTTTGAAAATGGTCATTACAATTTTATCCGGATCAGTCTTTCTCCAATCGGACTTTGGCCTTCCACCGAACCAAAAACCAGATTAATTCGAAGGTTTATCGTTATACTTAATTGTTTCTCTATTTTATTGTTACAGGTATTAAAAATGTAATAAGGAATTAAAAATGTAACAAGCTTTACTTGCTCATCGAAAATAAAAAAGCATAAATTAATTTTTCTCTTTCAGACGCTAAAGATCATTATGAATAACTATAAAATAGATATCATTTTCGAAATTTTACCGTATCTTCTTGTCTGTTTCGCTGGTATGTTTATGCACTTAAATAATTCTATCAACTCATCACAGGTACATACAACGCAAAAAGAAGTCGACATTTTTCAAATGGTTTATCTTTTTTATTTTTAAACAAAATTCTTGTTTCTCTAATTCATAATTTCTGTTTTTAGATGTATAGACTTTTAGAGATCATCAAAAACGATTGGTGCGAACAAGAAGGGACGAAAGAATTTGAAATAATGAAAAAATATGCATGGGATTCCAAAATCTACTCGATAATAATGTTGGGTAATTATAAAACAAAAAATTATTGATAATCATGTATTATAGATTAAAATATAAAAATTTTACAACGTTTGTTCTAGCAATACTTTTTTTGCCGATTTATATAATAATGATTGCATCTATTCTACCTCTTACTCTCGATTTCATCAATCCCTTAAACGAGACTCGCCCACGGGTCCTTCCATTTTTAATGGAATTTTATGTCGATGAACAGAAATACTTTTGTCCACTGTTAATGATAATATTTATTATGATATTATTATTAGGCCTAACCGTGATAAGCAACTGTACTCTATTTTTAGTCTTCATACAACATCTTTGCGGAATGTTCTACGTCGTTGGGTAAACGAATTATCGTTCATTATCGTTCAAGTAACTTGTTATTAATTAAAATAAAATAAATTGAATTTTATTGTTATTTCAATTATATCCTTATATATTATTTAATTGCTTATTTATATTTTCTAGTAATATGGTCGACAATGTCTTCAACGACAAACATTGTTCTGAACTTGAAACTTATGCGAAAATAGTCCGTTGTATAAAATATCATAAAGAGGCATTAGAGTTAGTATAAAATTTAAATAGCGTATCAAGTTTTTCTTATGTAATGTACTGTATTTACATATTTTAAGATTTGAAATGAAACTGCGTGCCTTATACGAACACGTTTACTTGGGATTAGTTATAATAGGGCTCTTTCTTATGGCTACTTCTATTATACAGGTAAAGAATGTTTCTATAATTTCTGTAATATTCAACTTTGTTACGTAATGAGTTGTTGAGTAATGATTGAGACGAATTACCAACAACGCATATTTATTCACAAATTACTTTTTTTTAATTGTTCGTAGCTAATACAAAAAAATGCATTCAAACTGGAAAATCTGATAGAATCTTCGGTATCCATCACCATTTTTATCAGTAGTACGATCATAATATATTTAAAGTGCTATTTTGGTCAGAAATTAATCGATCACAGCACTTATCTATTGAACAAAATGTAATTCTTTTTTACATATTGATTTCCATTAAGTTTTTATAAAATTAAAGAAAATTAAATTTTTTAAAAACTTATTAATTATATAAAAAAAAATTATTATTACAAGAGAGAATACGAAATATTTAAAGAATCAATGTTTTATCATTGATTTTTCAGATTCAATACGCCTTGGTACTTGCTTACTAAAAAATCACAGATATTACTCTGGTTTATGATGGCAAGAAGCACAAAACCATGTTATTTATCATTTGGCAAGCCCTTTTGTATATCTATTCAATTTTTCGCATCGGTAAGACATGAAACGAAATTTATATCATTCCGTAACATCTATTTTCAATGAAGTATATCTATGTATTTTTTTTTCAAGATGCTACAAACTGCAGTATCCTATGCGATGGTTTTTTGTTCTTTACATTAATTAATTCGTCTTGCATGTACCATAACTTCGTAATCCAATATGTATTGTTATTATAATGTGAAAGTTGAATTCATTAATGTTCTTCAAACAAACAAGAAAACCAATTAAAGAATAGCATATAAAACTAATAGCATATCATAATATATAATAATAATAGCATATAAAGTCCACTAAACATCCTAACGCTTTAATTCTTTCGAACAAATTGAAAGCAAAAACGAACGTTAAAACAATCAATAATGCTAAATATTATGTTTCCAAGAAAGGACAAAAAAATATTCCTTAAACATCTCCCTTTTTCATCGTAAACCGAAAGAATATAGGTTACATAGTATTGAATTTCATTACCATCGACACGTGTCAACTTTTCTACTTCATAGTCTAGACCTTATATTTTTTCCCCTATTTTTAGGGTAATATACATGTTTGTAATACATATTGCCTATCATAGGAGTTATAAAAAGTTTCTTATTGATAGATTTCACAGGTAAGTAACGTTTCAATGAAGCACAAAATGTTGCCTGACTTCAGACACGACACTCAAAAATTATATTTAATTATCGATATAAAATTTAAAGATAATCTCAATTAATTTTAAAATCGTTTTTCTCATCAAGTAAAAAATTAAATAATACAATTATACTTACATACGTAGATAGCAGAATGATAACATCACAATCCATAATATCTTCAATCCTTCTCGTGAAATTATAAAATAGTTAATGTTACCAAAAAGGTAAAGGTAAAAGAAGAAAGAAGGAAAAAATTATATTTCTTAAAACTATTATATAAATTTTTTACATATAGTACTTCCATATGCGATTAGCTTCGATATAGATATTTTTATTTTCCTTATATATTATTTTTTCTTACTTTTCTTTGTTATATCATATTCCTTAATACGAAGTATGAATTAAAATCTCATTGCAACGAAATGATTGATGATACAGCGCACTCCGACTAAAAAAAGATTGTACTCTGCGTTATCTTCGCTCGGATGAACACAAAGGTATTGAAGATAAGGGGAAAATTCTGCTTGCAGACTATTTTTCTTTAATTATTGATTAATAAACGTAAGTATAAAGTGGGAGTACGCGTGACAATATCATTATGATTGACATCTCTCACTATCACCTTTCTTTTCCCTTTTTTCATTACACGCATGTATATACAAAGAAGTCATTTATTATTCATCGACTGGAAAAAAAAAAGAGTTTGTTTTCACGAAGATAGAAGGGAAATTATTATTCGACGATATATAATAGCTAACAGAAAGAAACATAAGAGTACAAAACATAACAGAAAATAAATGAAAGACACATTTCACATGGCTCATGATTGTCAAATAGGGGAACTAGATTTCTTTGAGAAACATTATTGCAAACTCAATCGAATTTGTCTATCACTGATCGGACTTTGGCCTTACTCCGCACCAAAAAGGAGATTCTTTCGAATGCTAATCGTAAACGGAACTTTCTTATTTGCTTTGATAATACAGGTAAACAATACAATTTAAATCACTTTGTCCGAAAATATGGAACTTTGATAAGATCTTATTTTCAGATAATATTGATCATTACAATAGACAATTTTCAATTATTCATGGAAGTTATTTGCAATTTTTTCTTATATTTAACCTGTGTATTGATGTATTACAATAGCTTATTCAATATGCCAAAGGTATGAATATTGAATAATTCAAATGATACTAGCAAAAATAAGAAAAATAATTCTAATTAATAATTCGCGAGCAATATTATAGATAAGTCAATTATTGGAGTTTATTAAACAAGATTGGTTTGAAAAAAAAAATATGAAGGAATTTAAAATCATGAAGAAATATGCAGAGGATGGTAGAACGTACTCTTTGATAATAATAAGTAAGTCGAATGGGATAAAAAATAATTTAATTTAAACTTAGAAATAATTAACTTAATGATTTTTCTTTTTTAGTATTAACTTATGGGTTGATCTTTTCGGCGATGTCCGTACCAGCTGTACCATATGTTCTAGATATATATTTCCCTCTAAATCAAACACGATTTCATACCTTACCATTCTCGGTAGAATTGTTCATAGACACAGACAAACATTATTGTCTGGCACTGTTTATCATTTTTTTCGCATCTTCTTTATCATGTATGGTTGTAGTAGGGAATTATACATTATTTGCAGTACTTGTTTATCACATTTGCGGAATGTTTTGCGTGGTTAGGTAAAAACATTTCAACAATTTATAATTGATTAAATATCTCATTTAATAGTTTCATCGTCCATCTATTTTCAGAAATATGTTAGATGACGTAATCGATATCACAAAGGTATATATACGTGATCGTAATACAGAGGACAAGACCTATGCAAAAATAGTTCGTAGTATAAAATATCACAAAAAGACTTTAGAGTTAGTATGAGCTAAAATATATAAGTTTTTATATTCTCTTTTCATTAAGAAATTTATATTTTTCAAGATTCGACTCCATCTTTAATTCCTCCTTCGAACAGAGTCTTTCGATCCTGATAGTACTTGGTTCAATTATTATAATAATTACATTTATACGGGTAAGTAGTTATTCTTTTTTTTTTTTATTATTTAATTAAACAACAAATTGTATTTACTAAAGCTTTTATTTTTCGTAGCTATTACAAAATTTCGAATTCGAACATGAAAATATAAGAGAAATCATTTCTTCGATATTAAATATTGTCGTCAACTGTGGTATACTCTCCATGAAATGTCATTTAGGTCAAAAAATAATAGATCACAGCGTTCTTATATTCGATAAAGCGTAAACTTCTTTTGTTTTTATCTTCAATTAATTTTAAAACTTGATAAGATCAACTACGATGAAAATATATAATTTATTTTATTATGCAACAATCGATAATTCACAGATTCGATATACCATGGTATATGCTTTCTAAAAAATCGCAAATGTTATTATACTTCATGATGATGAGAAGTCTAAAACCTTGTTACTTTTTGCTTGCCAATTTTTTTATCTTATCTATCAAACTTTCCATGTCGGTAAGCAATTAATTACTCGCATAATTTCATTTTTATTTTTACTTTAAATTTATATGTATACTTTCTGTTAAAGGTCATTCAAACGACTTTGTCTTATGCTATGGTTATTTATTCTCTGCAATAATTTTTGCGATAACATGATATTCGAGGTTGTTTTTCTAATCGAAGTTTCTAAATGATTATTGATATTTAAGAGATTAATACTATGAAGAAAGAAATGACAACAAAACATAAAAACATAAAATAAATAAAAGTAATATAAATAAAGTTGACAAGTATTATTTTTCTGTTTCATATAATTCCGCAATTAAGTTTTTAATTGTAATTATTCTTTCTAATCATATAATTTGTTATAAACTATACCTAGCTATAAATTAAGGACTAATTGAATATCTTGTTTGTTAAGAAGAATAGGAAAAAAATTTATTAAGAAAAATATTTTATGATTTCATAGTTTTAAGAATACGAAATAAAATACTCAACTTCCGATTAAACTAGAAGTTCAATGATTTTTACGTTTTCTTTCGGAACCTGTATTTTTTTAATTAGTTAGACATTTTATTCAATTATCTTTAAAAAATTATTAAACGAGTATAGATCTAAAGTTAATAATTAACGAAATGACTAACACTTTCAAATGTAAACACTCTTGAGACACCACGAAAAAATGAAAAACATACCAAACAATCTTACAATAAGTTTTATTCCTACCTTACTAAGGCCATTAATTGGAAATAAAAATTTAAAATTAATTTATAATAACAAAAAAATATAACAGCTTATTTAATTCAACACATATTCGAAGTGTCTAGCACTATTTTATATACACATTTAACATCTTGTAATCACACTTTTTAATTCTTTGTACTTACATTTTGTAGTACATTCCAGGTGTTATTTGATTAATGATGTTTATAATTGTTACTTGTAGTTCTAAATTTCTATGTATTCTTTGGTATATATTATCTTTTATAAATTCTTACACAAAAAAAATCTAAAGGTTTTAGGTTAAATTATCTAATTAGCTATCTACCAGGACTTTTTTGTTAACAATGTAATAGTTATCAAATTGTGCTCTATATGATAAATTTTACTATGTTTAGTATTAATGTTTCTATCTACACAAAATACTTCACGTTCGCATCTCGTTAATTTTAACGTTAGGACTATACTTGTTTAATAATTGTTTACAGATAATTGATTAAAATATCTATTTAATTAAAACAATGCAGGGTGTTCCATAAGAAAAACTAAATATCATTAAACTTTCAATTTAACCAGAAGTCAGATGTTTTATTTCGTATTCTTAAAATATTTGACATGTGAAATCATGAAATGTTATAACATATCTTTCATTTACTCCTTTTTCTATTACTCCTAAGAAAGAAAATATTCAACTGATCCGTAATGTATAATCAACTGTATATTCTCTTCTTTTTTTTCATCACTTTAAAAAAGTCCACTGATTAAACGTATGACACATAAGTATGAAATACTGTGAATTCATACAAATACAGTAATAAAAATCGATAGTAACCAGTTATTAAAGACGGCGTATATTCTACTAAAGAAGCTTAATTCACTCGTAATTTTTGATATACGAACTATAACACCGAATGTATATCCTGGTTGAAAAAGAGGGAGAAAAAAATTTTCTTGATTATGGGTTACGTGAGAAACATACATCTACATATATACACAAAGTCATAATAACCGATACGTGTTTGTTTCTCGTCCGGCCGATCACTTTTCTATATACTTATCTTTTATCATCATCTTTTATATTTATATTCTTATCTCTTAGATTCTTCATCTCTTTGGATTGAAGAAAATAAAAAAAATTATAATGAACATCGATACCACGCATTGTTTAAATATTAATCATAATACAGATAGGAGAGAAAATGAAAATATTGTAAGAGGGTTAATTTAACACATTGCGTACGAGTCACGAGATATCTCGTTTTCATGTTTTTTCGACTGAATCGATAACTTAAGCAACCAGGACAAATGTTTTTGTTACGTTACCAGGGTAATGAAGCCTTGAGCGTTCTTATAACAAATGATTAGCGAAATAACTGAATGTTGACATTCGGAAAATACAAAAATAATCAGTCAGTATAGCCAGTATATACCTATATTTTCAAAATTAATGAGTAGGAACAGATTTGAATAAATTATGAGATATTTACATTTCAACAATAACATGAAAATGAATGAAAATAGTAATAGACTCTATAAAATAGAAACTGTTTACAATTATCTGATAGAAACATTTAAAACCGTTTATACTCCTCATCAGAACCTGTCACTAAATGAAACCATGATCCTTTGGCATGGAAAATTAAAATTTAAGATGTACAATCCACGAAAGCTTACTATATATGGAATACTTGTACGAGTATTATGGGAGAGTCAAACTAGATATATATGTAATATAGAAATTTATTGTGGACAAGGCAAAAACTACAGGACACTGTAACAACGATTTTTACACCGTATTTTGGATATTAGCACCTCCTTTATACGGATAACTATTATAATACTTTGAATATTGCTGAATTCTTATTACAAAATAAAATACGAATATGTGGCACAATACGCGCCAATAGATTACCAAGATGTTTGAAAATAAAGTCGTTAAATCTAAAAAAAGGGGAGAGTATTTTCAAACGGAAACGTGATATTATTTTGCAAATTTGGAAAGATAAAAGAGAGGTACGAATGATTTCGACAATTTACAAATTTGAAATAGTTGAATCTACTGGAAAATATAAAACCATGTAGAAACCGAAATGCATTGCAGGCTATTATTTAAACATGAACGTTGTCGACCTTGCTGATCAGTATCTATCATATTACTCAATATTGAGAAAAACAATTAAATGGTCAAAAAAGATAGTATTATATCTCATCAACTGCGACCTATTCAATGCATTCAAGATCTATAATACGTGTAATAATGAAAAAATAAAATATAAAGATTTTCTACTTGCTGTGATGAAATTATGGACGACGGAAGAAAAATCAAAGGATACAGTTATGGATATAGAACAAAGTATTTCTAATACAACAAATCATCTACGCATCAACTCACTATATAGACTCTCTGATAATATTGAACAGCATATACTTGAACCAATAACGAGTAAAGGCAAGAAGAAGTTCCCAACCAAACAATATAAAGTTTGTTTGTCCAATGGAAGAAGGAGTGAAACAAGATATTGTTGCAAATCGTGTCGAACACTATTGCATAATGGAGTATGCTTTACCAGATATCACACTCTAAAGCATTATTCAAGCATATGAAATAAATAATAGTTAAAATGTAAAAAATCTTATATAATAAATAGAAGTATAAAATATATAGTTATAATTAAGAATAATTTATGTAAATATAATACCAAATAGAAATTAAAAATGTATATATACGCATCCTATTGCTTGCCAAGCATGCTTCTGGAGCATTCAAAAATGTGCGGGCCTTGGGAGCGCATTGAGCGCGCAGGACGCCGTATGCAATGTGTTAATAAGGGAAACATTTAGAAGACTACTTTCAAAACCGCGAAGATTTTCTTTGTCAGTTTATTATTTTGATTTTCGATATGGAGAAATGAATTTTCTGGAGACTTATTGTTTCAATCCACATCGAATTTGTTTAAGCCTGACTGGTTTGTTATTAATTATATAATATTCTTTCAGTTACTATGCATCATTATTTGCAAATGCTTTTACATCAGCTACACCTTTTATTCTTGATGTTTTTTATTCATGAAATGGAACCAGGCCACGCTTATTTCCATTTCCAGCCAAATTTTTGATAGACATACAAAAATATTATTATTTCTCATTAATAATAACTTATACCAGTGTTTCGTTATTACTCTTAGCTGGCATATTGCATTATGCATTTTGTCTTTCGTTCGTACAATACGTATGCGGAATGTACATAGTCGTTGGGTAAGAAAAAAGGAAACATTAAATATTTTACACCTTCCAATTTTATGATATCATGATATTATTATCTATTTTTATCTATTCCATTTTAACTTTTTTCTTTTTTTTTTTTTTTTTAGAAATATGTTAGAAGGTCTGTTTGATGATAGAAAACTCGATAATATTTAAGTCGGAGGATGAATCTTATTCAAAAATCGTCCAAAGTATAAAATACCACAAAGAAGCTTTGAGGTTAATATAATATTCGTTGACATGAATTTTATCAGAGTTAATTGTAATTTATTTTCATGTATTCATTGTCCAAAGATTTAACGCTGATTTAAATTCTCTATATAAAATGACTTACTTTTTTATGTTGATACTTGGACCTTTTCTCATGTGTTGTGGATTTATTCAAGTGAGTAACGTTTACAAGTATTTTATCAAATGACAGAAATAAAACAAAATGTATTAGCAATGAATTTCTTATTTAAACGGAAATCGAATTGATCAACTAAATGAACTTATTTTATAAAATTCATATAGATATTAAAATATGATGCGTTTACAATTGAATATCTAGCAGGATCTATTGTAATTATTATAAACATTGTCTGCAATCTGAAAGTAATATACGGGAATTGATATTTGGGTCAAAAAATAATAATCACAGTGTTTTTCTACTTCACAGAGAGTAATTTACATTTATATATTTAAATTTTGATATATATTAATATAAAAAATAGATAAAAAGAGAAATAATTGTTTGTATTTTCATTCAACAAATTTAAATAGTTTTATTTTACAGATATAGTATGCCATAGTACATGTTATCTATTAGATCATAAATGCTATTTAAGTTTATTATAATGAGAAGTATGAGAATTTCTTACATTTTTCTTGGCAAGTTTTCTATTTTATCAGTCAAGTTCTTTACTTCGGTAAGAAATTCTTGATCTCTCGATTATTTTTATAAGAAATATAAATATGTTTATTTGATACGTTTTAATTAGTATAAACTGCGGTATCCTACGCGACAGTTGTCAACTTCATACGATAATCCTACTAAAAGAGTTTCAGAAATGTAAGAACTCATTATTTGTTAGTATTAATAGATTTAACTTATATGTAGATACGGGAAAAAATAATATGAAGAAAGAAATTCAGTAATAATTGTAGAATCTATAAAATAAAGAGTAATCATTTGAATTACTCTTGCTAATGTAGCATGTAATGTGAGCCCCTTCAGTATTAAGTTTTTCGAAGATTTCCGAGTTGAACTGTCTAACATAACTCTCTAATTTTACTTCTGTATCACTTTTTTTTTCAAGGAACTTATATATTCGATACGTAACGAAAAACATCAGACATAACCGGCTAAAGATGGATATGTCGCTTGGTTGAACTGTGACTCAAGTGCGCAAGTCGTATTCAAAAAAAGAAGATAGAAATTAATATTTATAGAAAATGTCTTTCATTATAAGTTAAAGAAACATATGAAGTAGTGATAATCGTCGACAAATGTTCAAATTTTCCCCTAGAACAATTACATGTCTCTCATTTTTTCATAATAACGCATAAAAAAGAATAGTTTTATTTAACTAATAAAAGAGGAGAGTATAAGGGAAATATTATGCCTGTTATTATTAACGAATCGGACGAGAGCAGAATCCGAGGGAGAAACAATAAAAAAGCGAACATTATCATTCAGTTATTTCAGTGAAGAAAAAAAAACAAGTCTTTGAATCGCCGAAAGAAAAATAAATTTTTTTGAGAGTCGTTATTTCAATACGAATCGAATCGCTTTGTTTTTGATCGGTCTTTGATCTTATGCTAAGCCGAAATGGAGGTTTATTGGAACTTTTATCACATACGCCAATTTTTTTAGCGTGGGAAAATCACAGGTGTGTAAAAGATTTTTAAAAATCTCTTAAAATATATGATATAGCGATAGTTAATGAATTATTTTTCTTTTTAGTTAATAAATCTTATTTTTGGCGGCAAATATTTCTCTAACATCAAATTAATCGTCATAATTCTTTTAAATTTCCTAATGTACTTTTGCCATATCGTGATATATTACAATTATTACGATTTGTCAGAAGTATTTATGTCTTATTAATTATTTTACTGCCTTGTTATACATCTACTTTAGTGAATTATTGTATAATAAGAACAATATTGGTTTATCGTCTATTTTGAATTTCGTAAATAAAAACGTAAACAAAAGTTTAATGTCATTATTGCTATTTCTTGTTTATTTTCAAGTAACTTTACAGATAAATATTCTTTTTGAACATATTCAGCGTGACTAGCATAATAAAAAAGGTGCAAAGGAATTTGAAATTATGAACAAATTTGCAGAAGAAGGGAGAGTATACATGATAATCATAATAAATAAACATATTTCTTTTAATGATTGTTCATTTTTTATTTATTCAACATTTAATGCATATTTAATACAAATTTTTTCAAGTAATTTATCTTACGTCTATTATTGGGATCTCGTTTATATCGATCTTCCCTGTTTTCCGGTATTGTTAATCCATTTAATGAAACTAGATATTGCGAACTATCTTAACTAGTAGATTTTATAGGCCAAAGAATATTTTATTCACTTGACGGTGCTATCTTTCATGGTCATATTAGTTATCGGTTTTTGTGGAATAGCTACAGTGTTGGACAAAATAAATCATACATCTTTCAACAAATTAAATTTTGTTAGTATAACTATTTTTTTAACAAGCAAATAGATTATTAGATACAGAAAAATGAAAGTATTTAAATAAAGGAAATATGAAATAATAAAAAATTGTGCTGAATTTTTCTGCAAAAAAAATTATTATTCAATATTGTTACATTTTGTCCTGAATAAAATAAATCATACAGTTTTAGAAGTAATATTTAACAAATAAAATTAATTCTAATGATTCTTAGTATTTGGTGTGACCCTCTTTAGCTTTTAATACTGTTTCCAATTGGCGAGGTATACTTTCAACTAATTTCCTCAAGTATTCAAGATCAATATCCTCACAGGATTTCTGGAGTGTTGCATAGTACGATGTTTTGTCATTTACGTTCGTTTTATCCACGTCCCCGTCCAAATAAATCCACAGATTTTCAATGAGATTTTATTCTGTTGATTGTGGCAGTCATTCGAGCAGTTTTACTTTATTAGATTTAAAAAGGCAGTGGTTTTCTTCGCCTTATGCTTTGGGTCATTATCTTGCTGGAAGATAAAGTTGTTTTCTAAATGCAATTTCAAAATAGATTCTTCCAAATTCTCGCACAATATATCGACATATCTTTCTGCCGTCATAATACCTCTCAATTCGAGCCAAATTACCGATATCAGACCATGCAAACCACCCCTATACCATAATATTACCGTATTATTTTACACTTTTTTGAATATTTAGTTCTTCGAGAGCCACACCAAATTTTCGCCACACTCTAGACCATCGAATAACTTAAACTTGCTCTCATCAGACCACAATATTTTTTTCCAAAAGTCTAGAAGCATATTCGCGTACCTCTTAGCAAACTCGAATCGCTTTTTCTTATTTCTTTTATTAATACTTTTACGCGAACACGCTTTTCAGTTCAGATTTCCTAAGTCTGCGACGCACAGTGCGACTGCTGATAGTCAGTTTCATTAATTCCACAATGTTTCTCGATGATAGCTTCAGATTTTGCTTTAGCATTCGAACAATTCTGGTATCATCATGAAAAGTTGTAGACCGCGTTTGATCTTTTCTGGAATAGTTTGCCACAATCCTATGTGTTTCGTATTTCTTCCAGATGTGCTGTACTGCTCCAACAGAGATCGATTATTTATTAGCAATTATCCTAAAAGAATCACCATTTTGCCGGTTGCGAATGACCAGATTTCGGATATCAAGAGAAATTTGCTTCGATGTCATTGTTATTGTACGTCACAGTTACTACTGATTCACCGAGCACGTAAGGTCTAGTCGTATATATAATGTAAACAAACAGTTAAATGACGAACAATAGCAGAACGATGAAATGTAAATATTAACAGTTTCCTACGTTATACTATTTAAATGTATGATTTATTTTGTCTATGGCAAAATGTAACAATAATAAATAATAATTTTTTTGCACAAAATTCAGTATAATTTTTTATTATTTCATATTTCCTTTATTTAAATACTTTGAAATGCTTTGATTTTCCTGTATCTAATAATTTATTTGCTTGTTGAAAAAATAGTTATACTAAGAAATTCAATTTGTTGAAAGGTGTATGATTTATTTTGTCCAACACTGTAGCTGTGCTTTATCTTCATACAATATATGCGTGGAATGTTTTCCCTCGTTAGATAAGAAAAAATATAATTAAAAAATCTACCTTGAAATATTAAATTTCTACGATCTACTTTTTCAGAAACATGTTGGAAAATGCACTAGATAGTAAATTAATAAAATCTGACGATCCCAATAAAGAAACTGAAATTTATGCGAAAATTGTCCACAGTATAAAATACCAAAAAGAAGTTTTAAAGCTAGTAATTTATACGCGCGCATAAACACTGTGTGTGTGTATGTGTGTGTGTGCATATATATATATGTATAACTTATCGATTAACTTATTTATTTGCGATCATATTTATAAAGATTTCATATTAATTTTAATGCTTTATTTGAAACCACATTCATGTACCTTATAATGGTGATATGTACACCTATTCTCATAACTCTAGGATTCGTTCGAGTAAGCAACATTTTTATAAATCATTTCTAAATGTATTTTCATTATAGTACAGATCAACTAAATATATGTTTAAATATCACATGATAATGTATTTGAAACAAAGAATCAAATAAAAACTATCTATAGTTCGATAAATGATCTATGCAACTTGTTTTTTGTGTATGGAAATTGCTATTTAAGCCAGAAAGTAATAGATCAATGTGTTTTTTATTTGATAAAGTATAATCTTCTTTTATATATCTATATTTGATTAATTATTGTTTGATTAATTATTGAAAGAATAGATTTATTAAAAGCTTGACATCAAAAACACATGTTCCATTTATAGATTCAGCATATTATGTTACTTGCTCTCTAAAAGATCATAAATTCTAATTCTATTTATTTAATCGTAATTATTATTACAATATCTGGTTGCTAGCTGTCAAAAAATTAAATAAATAGTAAAAAAGCAAGCATGGCTTTTTCGTTGATTACAATGAAAAAAGCACATTGCATCGAAAGAAGGACAGTTGATTATTCTCAATTATATTCGACGAGAAAGGAAATATAAAATTTAAATGAAATTGAATTCCCTCAAGAATTAAGGAAATATTTATTTATTAAAAAAAAGAGGTAAAAATTTTATACAGTCATAATGATCTTTTGTTTATATTTATCCAACTGGTGGACCATAAACTGGTGGCTTATAAGTGTTCCGTGTAACATCACCGAAGTTATAATTATTGTCCAGTGCATTTGTGCCAAATTGATAGTTATTCTGATTGTAATTGCTACCTCCATATTTGTAGTTATTATTATTATTATTATTATTGTAACCAGCATTATTACCTGAAAAAATGATTCATCATCAATGCACGGTATTTTTCTTTTCTGTAATAACTTCAGATTAAACGAACAATCCAATAACAATCAGGAAAGAAAGAAAAAGAAGATTACCTCCGTTATATCCATTATTTATGCTATTCCCTTGAAAGTCGTAGCCTTGATTGTTATTATTATTGTTATTGTTATAAGCATTGTTCTGCGTATTATACTGATCAGGATAAGTCGCAGTGCCTTCATATCTCACATCTGCGTGAAAGCCAGTTCTCCAGTCAGCTGTATATGTCACAATCTGCGTCCTCCCATCAGGAAGTTGTACCCTATACTCTCCACGAACTGTTTCACCGTCACTCGTCTCGCGACGACCAAAATCGTTACCTGTAGTAGCGTCTTTTATCGCATATCCGAACTCATACGATTTTGGCTATAAAAAAAACAAAATTAAGACAAAAATTATCTTCTTTTTTTATTATAATTCTAAGTAAAAATAGAGTAATATAAGAAAACATTCGAACAGCATACATATTTTATTGTCTAGCGAGACAAAAACATCCTTTGCATAATAAAATCTTTTGATTTTAAGTATAACTACAGAAAATCCTATATATATTCGATGCAAACGTCGAACAGAAAGTGTAATAGACAAATTTTTCCGAAATTAATTAAGATCTTATGCATCGGATTAAATATTTATTAACGCGCTTAAAAAAGAAAAAGACAATATTCCATACTTCGTCGATAATATTGCTTATGTCGAGTACTATCTGTCAATAATCAATTTTTTTAACTCTTATGATAGGTGATTTATTCATATTTGCTTATAATATATGTTACTTGCCACAAGAGATAAAAAAGTTGCTAGTTGATAGATGGCGTACGTAAGTGACATTATCGACTTTATAGTATAGAGTGTTGCCTATTCCTAGGCACGATGCTTGATTAGATGTAAATACTTGCGGAAAATTAACGAATAAATTTTGACGAATTCTATTTAAAACAAAAAATAATTTAATTAACAATGAAAAACCAATTAATGTTCTTGATATCTGATGAAAGTTTAATAAAAACTTTTCTCGGCAATGTAATATATCCTAATAAAATGTACTTAAATAATAATCAAATATACATATAATGCAATTTAGAGCGATATAAAGCATATAGATTGCAGCGAATAAAATATTTTTCGAGCATGTAGGGATCAAAAGAACCGCAGGGTAAAATGTAAACTGTTTTGAAATGGCGTCATACAAGTAACGAAATTTCTTTGATCTTTACAAATTTAATGAATTTTCGAAGCTCATCTGAAATTTTGCAGAAGTGTCATTGATTGTCAAGCGCACTCACGCGATTACTGGCTGTAACAAAAGGATCAAAAGGAGCTAGTTCGGTCGTAAACCCTCATTACTCACGTAATTATCGGCGTAATCTTGATTGTCATTGTGTCCGTCATCGTAGGAGTGACCGCCATCGTGGGGCCTGTAATTGTTGTTACCACCGCCCAAATTTCCGTTGTTGCCACCGACGAAATTTCCGTTGTTATTATTTCCAGAGTAACCGTACTGATTACTCAATGGTGGCTCGCAATACGCCAGCCCAATACTAACTATCAATAGGAGGTATATCTGCCGAAATGGAAATTCTTCTTTTGAGTGGAAAATGAATATCGAGTAGAGATCGACTTGAGAGCTTATCGAAAAAACTTATAACAATGAAACTACTTGGAAAGGTCATCTCCCTATCTTTGTTCTCTATTTTTACAATATCGATTTTAAAAATTGAATGATCGTTATCATCAAAAACGTAAGATGTACAAACAATTCGTTCCTTTCCGAAAGGCCACTCATTCGTTAAAGAATAAAGGATTCGATGATGTAAGTTTTTTGTTGTTATTATGCAAAAGGAAACTAGCAATCCTGCATCTATCAAAGTGTGAAATTGAACTGACTTGCGACACTTTTCACCGAGGTACATTCTCTCACGACAATGAGCGAACAATATGTACGGTAAATGCATCAAGTGCATAGCGTTAACTTTAATCGTTATAGACATATGATAGGTTATTTAAGCCGCAAATTTTTTTCATATTAAAACAAATTCAAACAATAACAAAATATGAAGGAATGAATACTCTTGTTATCTTGTGTCGAAAATATTTTTCAAACAGTGTTTGAAAATCTTATCATAGTTGCGTTAAGATTACAAAAGATAAAGAAAAGTTCTTTTTACAAAAGCTTCCGTTCTCTAAGTGGTAAAAAACGTATGTAGCAAAAGTATTCGTGGTTAAATTTATCGTTTTCGTTGATCGTAGCACCTGTATAATATCCCTTCGCGCAGGATAATATGTAGGTACTACCTGCGAGATGAGAAAGGGGGGGAGAATAAAAAGAATGACAGAAAAGAAAAAAAAAGAAAAAAAAAATAAACATCACACTTCGCTTTTCCCTCATCTCTGGACTATTCACTGGCTTTTCACGTAGTTACGTTCGCAGTAGTAGGAAAGCGAGAGATGATGGAAAAAGAAAAGGAGAAAAAGGAGACGAGAAAGAAAGAAAGAAAAAAAAATATTGTAAAATGCAAAGAAAAGTAGAAATAAAGAAACTCGCTACTGCACACCAGCCGTTTATCTCGTGTATTTCACTATACTTTTCATTTACCTGATGACGTACTGACGCATCCATGTCGTGAAGGAGCAGAAGGAAAAAAAAAGAAAAGATGAATGCGACTAGATGATCCGCGGTAGACGCATACAATGATGACGACGATGACGACGGAAATGATAATGACGAAAAAAAATAAAAAAAGAACTGCGAATATCAAAAAATCGCGAAACCCGGAATGATTCTTCTCTCTCTCTCTCTCTCTCTCTCTCTCTCTCTGTCTCTCTCTCTCTCTCTCTTGCTCTCTCTCTTTTTTTCTATTTCTTTCTCTCGTGACACGACTCTTCTCGCGGAAAGACAAACGTTGACGTTTTGCAGGATGTTACAGTCTCTCTTATATAGCCAGCGCTCCTACTTCCACGAAGATACCATTTCCTGCATCGGCTCGTGCTCGCGGATTCATCGTTCGAGCCTCTAAGAGGAGAATGGTAAAGAAAAAGGAGTAGGGGATGACGAAGAGGACGAAGAGGGAGAATCCTCGGACCACTCATCGCAATTCCATAACGTATGTCGCGTGTCCTGAGCTATACATATGTATGTATGCTCTATAAAAAAAATCTTTCGTCTTTTGTTTTCTAATTATTAAATATAATAGACAGTAGATAATTATTCATAAAATTAACTGCCAGATATATTTCAATCGATTTTGTTAAATGATAAGGAATTATTACAAAAAAAAAACAAACAAGTTTAGTTCTTTACAGAACTAAATTTATCCTGAATTTTCTGATTTTAAAAGCTTCCTTATTTATTTATTCAAATAAATAAAAATTATAATTGTTACTACCTATTATCAAACACATGACAGGTTAGTTTAATAAAATTAACAGGTTAATTTAGAAAATTAATATTTTGTAGCATCATTTTCAGGATAATTAATCATCTTTAAAAATATAATTTTGCAGACAATTACCATTAAAAATCATCAATCAAAGATACATAAAACTTTTTCGAGGGATTGTATACGCGGGCGTTTGTTTACGTGTATACGTGTAGGCACTCCAGTTCACATAGGAACGATGGAAAGCCCGCGCTTTATTTCACCATTGTTTCAGGGCCCTCGTGTACGTGCGATTTTTGGTCCCCTCACGTAAGAACGAAGAGAGCAGTAGCAGCAACAGTCCAATGACGATGACGACGACAGCTATGAGAAGAAGACGTAGGGATCTTCTCTCACTCGCACGGAGAAAGCTGATTGCTTCATTGCGAACGCGCGGTAGCCGTGTGACGCCGTGGGATAATGTGAGCTAACACATATCGACCGCCTTTTTCGAGGGAACGTTAATTAGGCAGTTGAGCCTTCATTATGACGACAGGACTAACATCCCTCTTTGCTTCTCCATTTTTTTTAATTATTATAAAATTCGAACTCGATCATATTTTTTCAATTTTTTAACAACTTTCTCAAAAGAACTCATTTAATTTTCTCTCATTTAATTAGGTCTTTATTATGACAACAAAACCAACATCCTTCATTCACTTATTTCTTTCATTATTCAAAAATTTGTATATCATATTTTACCAAACTCAAATTTTTTTTTCATTTCTGTTTACAAATTAGTTTTAAAAAAGATTCATTCAATTTCCTCCTATTAAGATATGATAAACAGTCGAATCTTATTTACGACGAATCATTCTACGTATTTCTCACTAGTTTTTTTATCATTCAATAATTCGAATTTGAACATTTTCTCTCTAATTTGATGATGATTATCAAACGATTAATTACACAACCCGTATTTGAAAAAGAACTACATTTTCATCAACCAGATATATCGCTCCAAATAATGTCACATCTTGATCGAACGATGATATCCTTTGATCTCATTACGTAAGATAGGTTATTGCAAAGTGTTATCTTTAATAGCCCAGATTTTTCGAAATCTCTTAAAACATGCCTCAAGTTTCTCAGTGATAGATACGGTGAATTATATTATCTATCACTTTTCTATTTTCTTTTTATTTTACTTTCTGCAACGACCTCCAAATGAGAGATAAAGTTCTTGGATACCTACGATGAATCCTTTCCTTTCAATCTAAGCCATTTTGATTCAATTTACTCTACGTGAACGCGTTCTTTTGTTCGACGAAAGGATATCACGAGATTGTACCCATTAAGAAACTTCTTCTACCTATCTGATTTATAAAAAAGAATTCTATCCTAAGAATAGGATTTCACTTGTTAAAAGATTCTAATATAAAAGATAGATAATAAGAGAGATACTCGAAGAAATAAAAATGATACATGAACGAAATAAGAATATTGATGTGTTACTATGATTATGTGTGATTATTGATGTGTTATATTAATCGCATGAGTCAACAGGATTCAAAAGAAACATAAAGACTAACGAGATTTAGTCTTATAAAAGCGCCCACGAAAGTTACCATCATGAAATATATACCTAGGTAGCTAACGAGCGAGAACCAAAAGAGCTATTATTCTGTGTTACTAATTGTAACTCGGTCTACCTTCGAATTTAATCAACGCTTGCGTAAATCTAAAAATCCCGTGTGGATTAAGACGTTATTCAAATAATTACGCCCCTCTTTCTGTGCTCTTCATGTTATTTTATGCAAACTTTACTTTTGCATGGGTGTCGAGTCAATGGGAACGTTATGAAGGCCGTGGGACAGTATACCTTCGCGTTTTGATTCTTACTATTTTTTGATGCTTCACTCGAAAATTCTCGTCCGTTGATTTTTCTTGAAATAGCAAGAAAGATAGACAAAGAGAGAGAGAGAGAGAGAGAGAGAGAGAGAGAGAGAGAGAGAGAGAAAGAAAGAAAGAAACAGGGTGGCAAAAAGGAAAAAACGTTGGCTCTGGCTGCTAATCAGCATCGAGCTGTGTAATTAGAGCAACCGGTGTGTTTGTATGCCAAAAGAGAAAGAATTCAGGCTCGCAACCCGCTGTGAGGCTCACTCTTACGAATAAAAGAAAGAAGGAAAAAAAGAAAAGAAAGAGAGAGAGAAGCATTGCGTGACCGTTATGCTCCGTTACGAAATGAATTATTCGCCGTTAGGTAATCATAGGTAAGAAGAGCATCAAATTTAAATCAGATTGTATCGCTTCGCTGTAAGTCCGTCGGCCGTTAATGGTTCTTATTTCTCTCCTATACACCTCGCATAGAAAGCAAATGTTAAATAAGCATTTACCGAAAAAATTTAACTCGCGATGGAATCTTCAAGAATGTATGAAATCGAATTTATAAAATCGCAATATTAAAAGCGTTTAATGTAACTCGTCTATCCCTAAAATTATTTTATTTTTTGAAAATTACTTGTAACTATAAAAATTAACAAATAAATAAAAGTCGGACAATTTATGACGATATGAAAAGAAATCATTCATTAAGATAGTAAAATTTCAAAGATGTTTGAACCATTATTTATCTCAATCTTAAAAATACGTTCGCGCAAGCGAAAAATATCATCATTTATCATGAACTCGTTAGATATTCTAAACAAATACTTTACGAAAGAAGCACTTTCCGTTACGATGTTATACCATTTACATGAGAGGTCACGAACGAAGAAGTACTCATCTTTCATCTAAAAACACACGTGCGATAGCATTTCATTAGAAGAAAATGTCTCCTCGGTTCTTCGGGAAGATGCGTTTACGCGAAGCAAATACTGTAGGACGTATACTATCATCCAAAAAGAAATACATAGGTACATACTTTCTTCGTGAGACACAACGACGTGCCTTTGCAGCCGCATCTAATTAATTTAATTAATTTATTCTCTCACGCGTCGTATTTTTTATAGATTTATTTCAAGCTCCCTTTAAGAAGACAAACGAAATTTTACGTCGACGATACGATTATCTATTACTTTTCTATACGATGATACGTAATAATAATTTAATACTCTATAAAACAATGTAATTTTGATGTCACAAATTTATTTATCTGTATTTTAACAAATTTATTTCATTTCATTCGACGTAAAATTAATTGTTTGTACATATCCGAAAATTAATATTTGATAAGTCTGATTATACTTAATATAGTATAATTATACTATAAATCTGTTACAATTACACATTACGTATGAATAACTTTTATTAATACCTTTTCTTTTTAAATACTATTATATTCACATATGATTTTCAAATTTAAAAATGTTTAACACATTTTAATATTTGAATATAATACTGTTATATATAAATACGATATATAATATATGCGAACATAACTGTATTAATATAACTTTTATTTTTATATAGACGTCAAAAAATCTGGCTTATCAAAGATTAATTCACTATTTTCTTATAAAGGAGATATATTTTCGTTTAATTAAATAACAAAATAAGAAGCTGATTTTTCTGAACATGTTTAACGTATTATATAATGGATTATTCGAAAAGCCTCATCGATTTTTTCGACATCTTTCGTCTTTCATCCGGTTTCATGTACAATCATAGTGATGGTTAATGGTGGCGGTACAATTGCTATTTTCAGAGACAAATGCGTCCACCATCAATGCTCCGAAGTGGCGCATTAAAGGGTAACGTGAGGAACCGTTGAAAGATTTTTTCTGTATCTTTCGCGTGAAATCGACTGACTGGACACAAGCCTCCATTAACGAATGGAAGTTCTGTCTCTCTTCTCTCTCTCTCTCTCTCTCTCTCTCTCTCTCTCTTTCTCTCTCTCTCTCTTTCTCTCTCACTCACTCACTCTCTCCTTCTTTCCTTTTCTCAAACGCTCGATTTTCAGCATGGATCAAATCACCGTTACGCTGTAGAGAGCCCTTACTCAATCCTCAACTACGTAATCTATTTTTCGCATCTTCGTCTTGGCCAGCCATTCGAAAGCAGAGAACGTGAGGATCTCGAGCATACGAGCTTTTCTTTTTCCGAATCCATCATCGAGAATCACTTCCTTGATAAATACAGAAAAAATCTCTTGGAAAATCCAAGTGAAAGATAATCATTGAAAATTGGATTGCGATGAAGGAAATGCTGGGAAATGGCATAGGAATAATTCCGCGATGAAACAATGGGGATCATTAAGTATTGATTTAAAAAATAAGCCTAGTCATTAGAAGATCGTACAGGGTGTCCGATTTTATTCGAACTATGTATTTCGTTGAAGTTGTTGTAAATATATATATATATATATATATATATATATATATATACACTCATGCACACATTCACAAGAATATTTGTTCTTAATTATTCTTTCCAACGACTATAGTTACCAATTTTCCTTTAAGGTCTTTTATAATCGTATAGGACCTTAAAAGAGAAAAGATTCAATTTCAAGTGGATCGATTGAAATTCTATATAGGATTGAAGGACAAATCGAACGTTCCTTATAGTACAACTACATTTCATTTATTTCGTTATTAACATTTCTATCCGATGTTTCTTCATTCGACTATACGATCAGATAAAACTCACTTTCTTTCAATCGTCCAATAGATGATCAGACAAAAAGTAATCACATCTTTGTACGCTGTATTCGCTTACCTGCTTGAAAAGGCATAGCTTGGACTCGAGACGTCTCACCGTACTGTTGTCTCGTCGTACTGACGATAGCTAGGGCGGGAAAATTTCGAATATTATATAACATCAAGTATCATTATGTAATATCATCGTCGGAAACTAGCGAATTACTCTGTACGTAATTTATATTCCCTTTATTTTCTTATTACGAGAGAATGGGATTGTTTGTTTTTCAAGAATTTACGCACATAGGTATGGAATGGAACAAAAATAAAATTTAAATTTGTACAACGAACACGTTTTAACTAATTTTCGAATCAAATTTTCAATATATTTTCGTTATGCAGTTTTGTCACATATTTTCGTCATATATCCGAAAAAATTCGTTTTAATTCATAATAATATGTTCGTAAAATCGAACTCTACATTTCCTATTCACTTTGACGATTTTTCGAAAAAAAAGAAAAGAGAAAGAGAAAAGAAAGAAAGACGAAGAAAATCCTTGAAACTGCTGCATACTTGAAGCTCTTGAAATTCTCTTTTAAGAGCAATCGAGCTTGAAATGTTATAGAAGTTGAGCTAGTTCAAAAGTCAAGGGACCATGAACATTCTGAAATCGTCTTTAAAAATGTCCTTTAAAATCTATCAATTATGTCATAGCTCGACTCCTCAAATTTCCCAGTGATCTCATGACAAAAAACGATTATTTCCAATATTTCCTACGTCAGCAATTTTTGCGATAATTTATTCTCGCAATTTATATGATATCCTGCGATAAATTCCGATTAGTATAAATCGTATTTGAAGCGTACATCTGATTTAAATAATAAAATTTTTTCCGGGGAGATTGCTACTCGTAATAAATAATATCAATATCGATTTTGTATTTTGTTTCGATATATATTATCTTTGTATGTTATTACCTTTCAGTTTGATTATCTAACAATAATACATACCATGATTGATATTCCTTCATTGTTTCATGAAATATGTCCGTTTCAAATAAGCTATATGATTGAAAAGTTGTTGAAATGTATACACATATATTATACATATATAAATGGAATGAGAAAATAATGTAGGAAATTTTTTAGATAAGAAAATGTAGGAAAAGAAAAAACAAAAATAAAAAGTGTATCTATATTTTTCTATCAATTTTAATATCGTATCTTTTTCGTTCAGGTAACCTGCATAAAATGCATAATAACCAGCCCACACATTGGCAACATTACTCACAATTAGTTGGATAATAATCGCAAAAACTCTCGAATCTCCTCAAAACGTAAATACAATACGAACATAGTTATATTATTAATTGGAACGCAGGTTTATAAATTACTTCTTTTCCGTTAATAACTAAATTAGAAATTAAAATGATATGTACAAACTGTAGTATCACACACCCGCAGTTTTTTACTTTCTTATACTGTACAACAAATACGTATATAAATATCTGGCTATACACGTGCCCTACTAAATGCACCGGAATATATCCAACGAGTTAATACAAAAAAAGATAATTGATTAGGTCCCTTAGCGATAATTATTGACGTTTTACGTATACTTTTTATTGATTATGTCAACTTTTTTCGCCATTAATTTTGTTCCGAGTTGATTTACATTATTATCATAGAATTATCTTGAGAAAAGCGTAGAAATTCTTTTCGAATTATTAGTAGGGCGATATGATCAATAAGATAAAGTTATTTATTTATTATATCGAATAGCGTAGAATATCGCATAATACGTATATATGAACTGATGTGATCTATATTTAAATATCGAATAATCATAAAACGATAGATCGTTTTATAGAAAAATAGAATAAACTTACTCGCAAAGAGGAAAGATTTTTCCACAGTCGTTTCGCTGTTACTCTCGTATACTTTTACGCTTAACAAAAGAAAGAAAGAAAAAAAGAAAAAACATTCACGCGTAAATTAATGTAATCTATTGTCTATCAAAAACATACATTTTTACGTAAACCTTCATGGAAAAACAGAAAAATCGATTTGACAAGAAAATACAACAAAATCTACGCTATGTGCCACGATTATCGAGAGAATTTTCAAAATAAACAAAGGAAATTTTACTTGCTATAAAATATTTAAAGTACTCGTTATATAAGTTGGTCGATAAATCTTAAGTACAATTCGTTTACAACGTAAAAGCATTTCTTCGAACATTGTATACATATATGCATATGCTTGGGTGTACGTCTGTGTGTGTGTGTGTGTGTGTGTGTGCGCGCGCGCGTGCGCGAGGAGGAGGCCCGTATAATAACAAAACAATATACTTTCATAACATGCGATATATGTATATAAAAGAGACAATATCAAAAAACACATAAAACTGAAGATCCATACAACGTCGAGGCAGTCACGCGCAAAAAAATGAAACAACGAATACCGAGGTTAAAGCTTAAGTACATACACAAAACTACATAAACTTTCATATAAACACGAGATCACAGTCCCGAAAGATACGTTCGAATCTACCGGAGACTTATACTTGAACGTTCAAAACGTAAATCTTCTTCGGAATATTCCCCAGAGAAGCAAATAGAATGGGGCAAATACTCCTCAAGGTATCGAAATCTCTTCTGTCCCTTATCCTCCTTCAGCTTTACTCGAAAGTTCAATATCCTCGATAACGATGAAAAAATAAGATGGTGCAGTAACCGAAAAAACTTTTTTCAGTTTTTTATCTCCGATAAAAAAAAAAAAAGAAACAAAAAGAAATAAAAAAAACTTTATTTAGCTCTCGCCTATTTTAGATTACTATTCAACAGCTGTGTATTCGCATTATTGGCAGCTATACGTTGCTGTTCCTTTTTCAGCTTCTGCTTCTTCCTCTTGTTACGTTTGTGGAAGCAAAATAGTACGAGAAAGACGATAACGATAAAGCAGGCAACGCAGCAAACTACAATGATCCATATATTGCGTGCCTTTTTAGTTTGAATTTGTATCCTCAGGATATTCGTACATTCATCGTAAGTCGTTAAAGTTTCGTTGCTAAAGGTAACGTTTCCACAACGCTCAAATGCCGCAGGAGTGCAATTGTACTCTGGTTTAAAGATAATCTTGCGTAATTTCAACCATCTCCGCATGGTAACGCATTCGCAGTTGTCCTCTTCGAGATTGAGTGGATTCTTCGAGGCATCAAGAACCTCTAAGTAACAGAAACGAGCCAGCTCCTTCGTTGTAATTTTACTGATCATGTTTTCGGAAACGTTAAGGTTTAGAAGCGTTGGTAAGTATCCCATTTCTGGCAGCTTTGTTAGTTTGTTACGATGAAGTTGGAGAAAATTAAGGGGTGAGGTAACTTCGGTCTGAAAGACGGAGTTACCAAATTTATTCACGGCTAGATAGACCCTACGTAGGTAGGGAAGCTGAAACAGATTCTTCGGAAGATTGTCGCAACCGTTCTTCGTCAGGTCAAGGACTTCAAGATAATATTGTTGAGCAAACGCGGACTCCTCGATGTTTTGAATAAAATTGTCGCCGAGATAAATATAGAGCAGCTTCGTGTATGACGAAAAACTGTCGTTGTGGAGATCTCGGATTCTACTGAAGGACGCGTCAAGAACCTGTTGAATGAAAGAGAAAAAGGAAAAAGATTATTTTTCTTAATTAATTTATCATTAATCATAATTATTTGCACGAATCGGATATATTACTTCAATGATAGATAAAAAAGTGAAGAAAATAACGATTCTCATTTGTATTAATGGCAAAATATAAGAATTTAATGATCAATGCAGATCACAATACCTTATTTAACATACAACATTAATTGTATCTCTCTAAAATCGTATCACTATTTTAAAAGATTTAAGAAAATTATAGTATTGCGTTGTCTTATCATAGAATATTCATGTTTTAGGATATCTCACCTGTATATTCGAATTTAAATCACGAGGAATTTCCTCCAACTTTGGATCGGAGCATTTAACCTGTAGCATCGAATAGGCCTTGCTGTATCGGCAATGAACTTTAGACTCCTGTTGATTTGCGTATCCCATAGACGTGGATCCAAGAATTAATACGTCAGATGCAGTGGTCATGGTTAGACCAACCACAAAAATATTGAGAACGAAGAATGTCATATCTGTAAAATAGAGAGAATTTCACTTATGAAAGTTATTAACGTTTAAGTAAATTGTTTTTCTCCTAATATACTTTTCACGTTTCTTTGGAATACAGCTAATATAATATCGAAAATTAATAAAACAAATAAAGCAGTAAGCGTTTATAATTATTAGGTTTCGTATCGATTCGTGAGGACCAAATATTTATTAAAAATATAGACGATGATAAAGATTTAAGAAATGTCTAAGCATTTGTCTTATAACGAGTAAGTATTGCGCATTCTAATTAACAACAGAAGCAACGATGAGAATATAATGTACAAAGGAAAAGAAAAGATGGAACAAAAGAGAAAAAAGATAGAACACGCAAGGAGGGAAAGATTTTAAACTAGACTATTTTCCAAGCACTAATCTTAGGTAATCTAAGTGTAGGAAGAAACGCGTATTGGAAGTTGTAAGTATGTAAGACTGTTTTCTTCTTTACAAAGGTAATACAGTGGTACTTAAAGAAAATGTTAGCGAACAAGAAAGAGAAAAGAGAGGTAGGCAAAGCAAGGTTGATAGCAATGTTGATGGTTGTGTTGGTCTTGCTTTACCGCCGTTCGAGAAGAAGCTTTGTTGGAAGCTGCATACAGAGAGAAATGGGAAAAGCAACTGCAAAACTTTTAGAAATAGTATAAAGAAACGAAAAAAAAAAATTTTCGGCGGATCCAAAGATAGCGGATCCAAAAATAAACACACGCGAGCGTACATATGAAACCTAGTTAGTTAACAAAATCTGTTTTCACAAGGGATACAAAGTTATTCTGAAATTGATTAAGTAGATTTATTTCCGAATTTGTCTCGATTTTTCCGTTAATGTCATTTGACTTATGTAAAATTACTTTTTATAAAATGAAATACAAGCTCTGCTAAATGAGAAAAACTTGCAATAAAAAAAGAAAACAAAAAAGAAGAATTAAGTAAACAACCAATCGAAAAACGATTTGATTCAATTAGAAACTTTAACTGCAATTCCATGCGAGTATCGATTTCAAGGGATCTACTTTAGTTATTTAAAACTTTCAATTTTGCCTATATCTCCTCCTCGACTCGGATATAAAATAATGGCTTAGAAAAAAAAAACGAACGTAGACTAGTAAAAATCACTCCAATACTTCAACATCTAAGAGTAAATCCGACTGAATGAGAGACTACGGCAAAAATAAAAAACTTCACGAACTCGAGAAAAAACTCCGGATAAAGGTGTTGAAGTTTCGTATCCTTGTCTCCAAAAATCTGAGATAACCTCATAAAAAATTTTCATGGGTCACTGTAAGTATTTTATAAAATGGATGAAAAGACATAGATTAATAATCCAACTATTATTTGACAATTTAAAAGGAATGTTTCGAGGCTACTTAGTGTAATATATATAATGCAATAAACAAGACATTTCAATCAAATTTCGCTAAGTAAAACGAGATCTGGATCCGAGAACTGGATCGGATATCCATAAACTCATTTCGTATTCAAGATGGAATTCATTATTATTTTGTTTTTTGTCACAATCCTATCTGATTAAGAAAATAGTTCCACGAGCGAATAAATATTCGTGAACTCGTTATCTGAAGAAGAAATCAAATGGTTTTCTAGCTCGTTACTTTTCATCGAAATCGAAAAGAACCATTTACCTCGTTATCACATTGCATGATGACAAGAAAAAGTATTTCTGAAGAAATGATGTTCCTACGATAATACTGATAGTGCATGACGAAGCAAGGGGAATAGTGATCATCGTTTCGATGAAAGTGAAATAAGGTCGATATCAACGGAACACATTTCAGTCTCATCGAAAACACGTTAAGCGACTTTTTATCGATTCCTACATAGTTTTGTCATCTTCTTATCAGATTCCTAGCATTTTCAAAAACTTAGACTTCGGATGAAGTTCGATACAAATAGCTTGTCGAAAATTTAATTAAATATAGTTTCTTAAAATCGTATAAGAACAAAAAAATATTTTACATAAATTCATTGAGAATATTTGTCATTGTTAAATTCTTAAAAAAAAAAAAAATATTGATCGAAATTTTCTATAAAGGTACTTACATAATAAAGTAAGTATTGAATAAAGTGAAATAAAAATAGTAAAATGTACAGAGGCATGAATTGACTTCGAGTTTGGTGCAAACGAAAAAGGAAGCAAATGCAATCTCAAATAAAAGAACCATTTATCGAGTAAGCATCGAACAATAACAACAACAACGACGGCGACAACGACGGCGACGACGATGGTGTAGACGAAATTGGACAAATACCTTTTATTCATCAATAAAATTCGAGAGAGAAAGAGAGAGAGAAGTAAACGACTATTTGTTGGACAAAAGTCGACCCACATTGAATAACGGAAAAAGCGTCTGGGCGACACGCCGAGATGGGAAAGTATTGCCAACACGGTGACAAGCTGGAAAAGAGTTTGTCAAGCGACCTGATAAACTACTGTCGAAAGGCTGACAGACGCGGATGAAAAAATAGAAAAGTGTCACGAGTATAGTCTTCGAGCGATTTCACGGAAGTGGAAGCGGTATAGTAAGTGATGAGAAAGAGTGTGATAGAAAAAGGAGAAAAGAGTGAGTGAGTAAGTGAGTGAGAGAGAAAGAAAGAGAGTGAGAGAAAGAGAGAGAGAGAGAGAGAGAGAGAGAGAGAGAAAGAGAGAGAGAGATAAATAGAGAGTAGGGCAAGGGAACAAGAAAGGTCAGTTTTGTTGGATAAGAAATACGGAAAAGATCTAGAATCATAAAAAGCGAATAACTCAAGAGAAAAAAATTATAAAATTTTTAAATAAAAAACGTTCGGTGACATCGTTTTCTCTTCATATTTGTTCTTTGATTTTCACTATCAGTTATTTATAAAAGGAAAGTTTTTATAAAAGGAAATTCGAAAACTCCCGTATCATCGTTTATCACTTTCTTTGTAATGTAATACTGTATTCGATTTAAATGTCTATTCACGAATGGTCCAAGTAATTGATTATTGACGACCGCTTATAAGCGCTTCTGTAACTTATTGGATAATAAAAGTCAATATATATCATAATTTCTCGCATATATCTAGTCATGCTTGCGAGATTTTATCTTCAGAACTTTCAAACGATCGAAGTAAACTCGTTACTTAGGATTTAACAAACACAAGAAATAACCTTACATAATACTAAGGGAAACGAGTAAGTATTTGCTTAAATACAGAAAGTGAGAAACACGTTAAAGAACCAATTTTAAAAGGGAGATAAGAAAAAAAAGATTTGTTATATCTTACGAGTATTTTAAATAAGCTAGCAAACAATTTCTACAAAGTAAAATGATCAATGTGAATGATTTTCGTATTTAGAAGCAAAACAAAAAAATAATAAAAGGAATCCATTCGAGCGCAACCAAGTGTGCATTTTATTATATTAGTTATATTAACATGGAGATAATCATTCGAACGTGCATTTTACTTTCAATGAATAGGAAATAATGCATCGATCAACATATCTATGACTTGTTCTCGGATAGCAATAGGATCTAACGTTACAGTGACATTGATTTTTCTTACAGTTGCATAATAATTAGCTATCACATTCACAAAGATCGAATGATCGAAGCAATATATAAATCTATAGGTATATACGTATACATTACGATGAACGTAAGAGTAAAAAGAAAAAAAATAGAGAGAGAGCTTGAAAAGATCAGATCGATCTTTTTATATAAATTCGAATTAAAAATAATTAAAATACCCAAAAGCTCAATATAAACATCGATCTTAAAAGCAAACGATCTTATTAACGTCCTTCAATATTACAAAATTTTGTATGAAAAAGAAAAATGTTTAAGTGTGTTACATTCCAAATAAACCGCAGATATCTCTCATTTCGCTTATTACAAGTGAACGGAATAAGAAAATTTGAGAAATTTCAATTACAATGTCGGTCTCGTATTGAAGATGAAAGATCGAAGAAGAAACGGACATGGCTCTTGGTTCTTCTCATGTCCTCACAGACGATAGATAGATAGGGAAAGAAAGTGAGAGAGAGAGAGAGAAAGAGAGAGAGAGAGAGAGAAAGAGAGAGAGAAAAGGAGAGAGTAAAGACGGATAGAAATAATGTGGAAACGACTAAATATTATTTTAACGGCCGATTTATAGAGTAAGCCTGTCAGTTCGACGAGAACCAAACATTGTTGCTCAACTATTCGCGCTTCTGTTGCCGTCGTCCTCTCCTTGTGAAAACTCGCTCTGGTGGCGTAAACAATTCGTTCCTTGACACGAAACAGAGAGAGGGAGAGAAGGAGAAAGGAAGAGAGGAGAGAGAGAAAGAGAGAGAGAATAATATCGTTATAAAGCTTCAGCTCAAATGAATAGTTTTGTTAATTTTGTACATTATTTATTTCGCATATCTAATGACTCAACATCTACGATGATATAATGTACTATATATATATATATATATATATATATATATATATATACATACACATACACTCACGCCCGAGATGAATTCTCAATCGTTAGATCGTTTTAATTTACAATTTTTAAATGAACATTCCAGAATATTCCATTTAAAAATCACATATCATCGTCGAATTTCAATTCAACAAATATTTGTTCACTTTCGCGTACATTACTCCAAAACTTCAAGATAGCTCATCGTGGCCATTTAAATCTAAAAGGAACGGAGATTCTCCGAGGTTTCTACACTCTAGAATAGAATGACTAATTTCTACAAGCTAATGGATCCTCGTTTTAATATCTCTTCACTAAACGAATGTGTCTCGAAATATAGAATCGTTCGTATTTACTTAAATGGCGATTTAAAACGAGATTCGGGACATCGAATAGGAAAAATGGTTTCATCTTGTAACTTGGTAGACGCGAATTCACGAAATGAAGGACGTGGCTTGAGAATAAACTAAATGTCTCGAGGGTATATGTTCGAGCGAAAAAGATTCTACAAACAGGCAAACAGGAGTGTATGTATTGCAAACCTAAACGCACGAATAATTGTAACGTAAGCTATCGATCGTCGGGTCGAAAGCGAACTAACGAAATTAGGTGCACAAGATAGATACCAGAAACTCGTTCGATATCTCCAATACTATCTATCTCTCTTTCTCATGTTAAAGAGAAATAAAGAGAGAAAGAGACCGACGGGAATGACTTTTACGTGCCGACACGGCGAAACCAGCGAGTTAGTCTACGTGACATTTATGGTAACGCGTGCCGCTACGTAAAACCTTCAACCATCAAACATACTTTTCAGTTATAATTATAGATTTTACAGGAATTGCACGACTTTGACTTATTCAGATCGATGAAATTACGCGAAAATACATGAAAATTCAAAAAAACTTGTTTTATTAAATCGAAAGTAAGAAATAGAAAATACATTTGAAAATATTCAAATTGAATACTCGAAAAGAATGATAATACATTATTTTGGAAGAATTGTCTGAGGTATCAATTTACGAATAAACAATTACAATAATGATCAACTCGTCATTTTTCAATCAATCGAATCGATTTAATGCGCTAAGTATATGATAAAAAATATTTCAGGAGGATCACGAGGATAGAAATGCATTCGATGAAATATAGGTTGCTCGAAAATGATGCAAATAATCTTTTATATAATGTCTTCTCGATTAGGTTCGAGACTCCAATATCTCCGCATGATTGAGCGTTAACTATGTGTCTAATAATCGTGCATGTTAGTCCATGCGATTATTACGTTCGCTTCTCATTTCACTTCGTATTTTTATATCCATTTTGAGAAACGAACACATAGTAAGACTTTGAAATCGCGATCTCGGAAACAATCTTGATCCTTGGACTAATTCAATCCTACGAAGAAGTAAAGAATATTAGGTCAAGAAGAAGAGATTAACTTCGAAGGACGATATTGGCTCACGTGATCATGGCCTAAATTTAGATAAACTATACGAAAAATTACAGTCATAAAGACACGAACACGAAAACGAACAAGAAAGCATTCAAAATTCACCAAAGCGAACATAGAAAAAGATTATGACCGAAAAGCGGAGCGAAACTCTGTAGTCGAGTTCATAAAGATGGAGGAGAAAGAGGAGGAACTACAAACCGAACGACGAGCGACGAATTCGCACGAACGATTCTCTCTGCATTTCTGTGTGTATATGCAAAAGATAAAAATATTGATAGTAGTGTTAGTAGTGCTGCTAGTGGTTTTACGCATCACTGCTCGGCCGAATACACGTATTCCATTTACCTGGGTATTTTTTCTTTAAAAAAAAAAAAAACAAAAACGAAAAAAAAGAAGAAGAAAGAAAAATTTACTTTACTCGCCAACCTCATGACTGTCGACTTTTTAAAACTTCCTTAAAAAACAAATTGCGAGTTCTTTGGAAAAAAAGAAGATAGAAGAAAAAGTATCTAACCGAAAGTTCCGCCCTTCTTTTCACGCGTCAAGCTTATTAATAAACGCTAATTAGTAATACATTTTAACGTCGGATTAACAGGTGTTCGCCTCCGCCAGTGATGTCGTTACTGTTTGTCCTCGAAGCGTATTTCGCATTTAAAAATAATGCACCGACGCGACAAGCACGCGCGAACGAGCAACCGAGTACGATGCAGCAAGTCTACAGTAGACGTCATCATCGTAATCGTCCTCGTATTTTGCTGTTACAGCAGCCAAGTTGAAGCCGAGCTTCACGTGCATACCACGAGCCAACACTACGTGAGAAAAAATGTTCATCTTCGAAAGATTCATGCAAAATAAAGCGACACCCTAACCCATATCACGATAGTAAAGATGTATGTGTGTATATATATGTGTGCGTGTTATATATATCGTCCTTTCAGAATATATAATCTTTATTTCTCCGAAAAGGATTTTTCTTTTTTCTAACTTTAATCAAAATCAAAGATCTTTCTCGTTTAGTGCAGTAGAGACTTATTGAATATTCGTCATTCGATATAATCGAAATAAAATGTAGATCACAAAAGATTCTCGCTGACAATTAGAAAAGAAAATTTTTCTTTTTTTTTTTTGTTTCTCATGAATATTCATAGTTCGACATATGTTGATCTATTTCTTTCAAGAAAGGGAAATAATCTTTGAAAATCATGAATGTTTCGAGATTCCATTCAGACTGCGTTTCGATCATTTTAGTGAAAGTATCAGAACCAAGTACTTCGTCATCAGGGTCATGATTACCATTGAAGCGTCACAGTTGTTGGAGGACGTCACAGTTGATTGTGACGACACGAACAATACCGATTGGCGATTTAATTACTTTCTAACGCTCGTGAGATTTACATTCACATGTACTATTGTACTCTTTTGTTCTACTGTGAACCCAAAGAGAATGGAGTAAAATAGTTGCAGTTTTCTGTGTATGGTAAACTTTTACTTTCGCAGCATCCAAGCACGTTAAAGTTCATTTCACATCTCTTGTAACGAATTATTAGGTAAAGTGATCCTTTTGTTATTTATAAATTGTGTCTTTCATTCTATCCTTCTTTCTCTTCAATTTTTATAAGAACAAATCTATTCCTTTGAAGTAATTCGACACGACTCGTCTCAGAAATTTTTTTTCTCAACTATGTTCTGCCATCTAGCGATGATGCTTTTTACAGCTAAATGCAGTGAGAACGAAGCCTTAGATAAGGTGCATGCAACAGCGGTTCTCAAGCAATCTGACAGTCTTCGACCATCTCGTAAAGAGATGCGAATAAAAAAGCGTACTCGACGTAGCTTTAATATTGAAAGTTAAACTCCGCTTTTTCCTTCTTATAAGAATTTTATTTTTTCTGAATTCGCTTTTAACAAAGTAAAAAATAAAAGAAAAATCTATGTGAATCCACTTTTATCCAATTTAATCCAAAAATATTTTGTAAAAAAATTACCTTCAAGATATTTAGATCATTCAGGATTAATTACAGGGAAAGATTAAAATAAAAAAAAAAGGGAGAGAAAGAGTGAGAGAGAGAGAGAGAGAGAGAGAGAGAAAGAGAAAGAGAGAGAGAGAGAGAGAGAGAGAGAGAGAGAGAGAAAGAGAAAGAGAGAGAGAGAGAGAGAGAGAAAGAGAGAAAAAGCGAGAGAGAGAGAGAGAGACAAAGGGAAAATAAAAAAATGTGATTTTTCTTTTCGCTCTACTATATATTGCGTTTTGGATCATTGACAAATTGAAGTGTTATAAAAAGCGAAAAGCGAAAAAGCAAGCAAAAGAAGCAATCAGGAACGTACTTTTTACAAGCAAACGAGCGCGTGAAAGTTAGCAGCCAATCGGGAAACAAGAATACGCAATGTGCCATACTTTTGTTCTACTCTGTCGTATAGGTAATCGATTTTGCCCTCTGATTGAAACGTCCGCTTTTGATCAAAGCAACTAATCTCTGCCATACGCGATTTCATTGTTCTAAATATTTCCCTTCGAAAATATACATACTTTCACCTTTATCATACATACTTCGTTCAATACTTTTATCCTAAACCATTTTCTTATACAATAATAGTAGTTTCTGAAAAGACTAATATTTCTTATTCGAATTTCTCTTCATTCGGTATCGTTGTAATACTCATCATAAGTTTTTCGAACTGTTTATATCGAATCGAAAGCGATAATCTGGATGATCATATTAACTCATATAGAATAAGAAGAAATAGCAATGAAAAATATGGAGAAATGCAATTTTATTCCATATCTTTTTAATTATCTCTAAATACAAAAGATCTTATTTAAATTATTTTCATAATCATATATATATATATATATATATATATATATATATATATATATATATATAAAGTAAATCTTCAGACTATCATTGTGTTTAACTATAATCGTTTTCTTCGAAACATGAATTTTTATCAACATTCAAGGTAGCGATGAAGAAAAAAGTTCGTTTCGTGCCACCGGAATTTTCAGAAAACGTTTTCGACCCTTTTATACCGCATAACTCTTCTTCCTCTCTCTCTCTCTCTCTCTCTCTCTCTCTCTCTCTCTCTCTCTCTCTCTCTCTTGCTGCACGATCACTGGCTCGCTCTTGTTCAGCCCTTCGAGAGGGGCCGTCGAACAAAACTGCATTCACCGTGTGCGGAGGTCGTAAGTAATAAAAGGGATGCACGAGGTCTTTCTCGGTATTGATCGGCCCCTATTCTCTGACGTAAATAAATGTATGTAAAACGATGTACGTGATACGTAATTACGAGTAACGCCATCCGATTAACAATGTTTCATGCGTAATCCAAGAATTTATCTTAATTGGAATCTTTTGCGATTCGGTCAAAACCATGAAAAAATTAGGAAACGTCAAACCTCAAAATTACTTTGATTTAACGTTAAACGTTAGAGATGAGAAAATATCTTTGAATTTATATTGAACGAGTCATACAACTTGTTACAAGACATTTTATCTATATCTTTCGATAAGAGAAGCAACTTGTATCGATATCTGTGACAATACGTTTAAACTCCGAGTTATTGATTTTATTTATACCAAGGAATGATTTTTCAAATCGTTTAACATTGATTCTTTATTCTTTTTTACTGTATCGATCAAAAATAAATTATATAACTTATCCAGAGTAACATAAATCTTTCACGAACGAATAATGGGTTTTTCAAAGGTAACAATCGATTTTTTTTTTTATTTTTCTTCCACGTTTCGTATTTCACATTGCCCCTAGTGGCAATAGATTATCACTCATCAGCACACAAAGCAGGTGCGAGTTCGACCTTTCCAACTAACATATCATCGAAACATCTGTGCTTTGAACGGACAATCGGTATCACGTTATTGCACGGATACAAAGAGAAAAGCATCGGCTAGTAAATATTTATGTATGCTTCTCTATTGCTCGTTCTCTAACTCATTCCTTACTTCGATCACCTATATCGAATAAATTGAGCGTTGTGATTTTTCTGCCTGTAAAAGATCTAAACTTAGAAATATATATTATTTTTCCTTACTTTTCCACGAACTTTTATACCATCTCCTTTCGAAGTTTTATCGTCAGCAAAAGGAATGAGAGGATCCATGAAAGAGTCGCTGAGTTCGTTATCTTTTCATCTACGAGCCAACGAAAGAATCAGCTCAAAGTTTGGTACCCAGAATGCTCGGTTTTTACGTTTTGCAATCGAACTTCTCATAACTTTTGATAAAGAAAAAAAAAAACTAAAAATCAACGCTTTCTTTCTCTGAGTGATATCGACGATAGTTATACGTTTATTCGTAGCACGTTTCATCTTTCATCGGAGGAGGAATTATCGTAAACTGTATCGACGTATAAACCTCGAAAGTAGTGAGAAACGTGAATAAGAGAGAGTGAGAAAGAGAGAGAGAGAGAGAGAGAGAAAGGAAAAGACGTAAAAAGCAACATATGTGTATCAAGTTTTTATAAGTATCTTCGATCGTTCGTCATCCTTTGTGTTATTCGAATAATCAATTCACCCACTGTTTTTTCTTCTTTCCTTCGCGATGCGCGAAAGCAGTGAATAAAAGCATGAACTCGTTCCCCACTCGAATCGGCGTTTATTTAAAGAAAACTTTCAATACTCGAGAGAACCTGATCGACACTTAACGTTTCACAACAGAAGACAGGAAATACGTTCGAAGGAAGATTTGTACAATTCTTTCTTTTTCCATCATATTTTTTCTTTTTTTCCCTTTAATTGGGATAAATAAAAAGAATAAAGAAACAAAAGAATAATATATTTTACGTCGTTCATTATGACATAACGATTTGTCTTCGAGAATACAGACATAACATATTTAAGCATATATCATTTTCTTTTCATGTCTTATAAATATAATTGATAAGATTGCACCTATATATATAATAATGCGATTCTTGTATGATAACCATGTTTATACGCTTCGAACGGATTCTCTCTCTCTCTCTCTCTCTCTCTCTCTCTCTCTCTCTCTCTCTCTTTCTCTCTTTCTCTCTCCCTCTCCCTCTCTCTTTTTCTATCTGTCTTTCTCTCTCTCATAATTCTTTTTATTTGCGATTTTTATTCATTTGCTTAAGAATAAGCATGACCGTATACGTTCGAAAATTATTTACCTTAAGTTTCACTTAAATAACAAAGAGAATAACACGTTGGAACAAACCATAATATTTTGAAACTTGAAACTATTATATTCTTAGTCTTCGTAGAGAGAAGGCAGTCGTTTGAGAAAGTAAGATTTTTCGAGAATTTAAAAATTATATCCAGATTAAGTTTTTATTCTTGAAGAAAATAAAATACGAAAGATCATCGTAAATTCGCGAAAGAAATAAGATAGAACTTGTCTTCTTGTCACATCGTACACACACACATACATTACACAACTACACTACAAAAACTTAGTTTGTATAAGAGGATACACATTTATTCATCCTTGATAAAGGTAGCAACTGAGAACTCACAAAACAATAAAACGCGTCGAGGTAAGTCATTCAACTTTAGGATTAACGGTCTGACAGCGGAAAAAGAATTTATCTCTACGACCGATGAGTTTCTTCGAGCGAAACCAACAGACTTTTTTTGTGAAATCCTTAGAAACGAAGTTGTTCAACTACGATGACACGACGACGGCAGTTAGTTCCGTTGTTAATTACGAACTGCTAGGAGCTACCGTAGTGTGAAACTTCGCTTTCAAGAAACTTCTTCGACAGAAATTCGAAAAGTCCATCTCTTCTCTGAACATACATTCGAAAAAACCGGTTTTGCCTTTCCACAAGAGAGAGAGAGAGAGAGAGAGAGAGAGAGAGAGAGAGAGAGAAAGAGAGAGAGAGAGAGAGAGAGAGAGAAAGAAAGAGAGAGAGATAGAGAGAGAAAGAGAGAGAGAGAGAGAGAGAAAGAGAGAGAGAGAGAGAGAGAAAGAGAGAGAGAAAGAGAGAGAGAGAGAAAGAGAAAGAGAGAGAGAGAGAAAGAGAAAGAGAGAGAGAGAAATTCAATTACTCCTACTACTGTCGAAAGATTTCGACGATGAACAACTTCATTTTCCATTTTCGAATCTATCATACACGTCTCCTTACTTGCCTCTAATGCGATAACCTTAAGCCTTTGGGAACTGACAAGACAATATAATCGCCAGCCAAAGATAAGTTTTGTTCACGAGAAACACATTAGAAAGTCCTCGAAACACAAAGTTTCTCTCCTTTGTTTGCGCATTTTCTTACTATATATATACATAATAAACAAATACCGAAGTAGATCATAGAGAGAACAAAAAAGATATTGTTGGAAAAATAATATAAAAATTATTTTTAATCATTATTAACCATCAAAACGTGCTGGAATACGAATCATGCGATTAAGCTATAACACAGAGACGACTTTCATAAGAGGAGCACGAGGAAGAGTCGGCTAGCAATCCTGACACATGCGTCAGCAACAATGAAAGTGACAAAGGATTAAACAAAAAGAAACGTGATCGTAACTACTCTCTACAAATCTCGATTGTTCTGTCGTTCCTTCTGATACATCGGTTTTATAGTAAAAGAATTCACTACGAAGGAAAAAGAAAACAAAATAAACGAAAGATTGTTTATATTTTCTTACAACACATTATCGGCTTATCTCCAGATCGCACAAATTTCAAAGATTCCCTCTTTCTCTCCCTCCCCCCTCTTTCTCTCTTTCCATTGAAAAATGAATCTTTTCTGCGAAGTTGACTACGAGATGCTTATCGCGATTGTTAAATCGCGAAGTAAATTACGAATCACATCCTTTCACGGAAGAATTGCGTCACACCATTTCCAGATTGCAAAAGAATCAAGAATGATTCAAGAACAAGAATGCTGTCTTACCTATCTCGTTTATCATTAAATCCCTCGAAGGCGTTCTTAGTTATGAACAAAATAACACGTTTCAAAAGAGAACAAGAGAAAAAATGAGAGAAAAAGAGACACTAGAGAAGCGTTATTGCAAGAGAACGATGGAAACCGTTAAGTCGAATGCGTCGTCGTCCAGTTTCTCCTGCGGCGTAACAAGAGCGTCGCGACGCCGTTATTCATCGTTCCTTCTCGGAAACGCTCGCAGTAACTTGAAAAGAAATCCCTCTACTTCAAAAAGAAAGTGAGAGAGAAAGAGAGAGAAAGAGAGGTCTAAGAATGCACGTCACTCACGACCAATAAAGATGTTGATAATGAGACGAAGACGTAATACACCTTGCGAGATATGTAGGTGCGCACGCGTTCTTCTTTCTCTCTCACTCTCCCTTTGATCTACACATCTATCTATCTCTCCCTTTCTCTCTCTCTCTCTTTATTTCTTTTTCTCGAACTTTTCCACGAAAAAGAGAAACTCTCTTTTTCCCGCTCGAATGTCCTTCGTCCCTGCACGGATCGTTTCTTTCCCCTCTTCTCCTTCTTTTTCTTCTCCTTCTTTTTCCTCTGCTTCTCGACTTTCGATGGAACTCGAAGGTCTGCTTTTATTCTTTTTTCTTTCTTCCCTTCTCTCGGTCTTCTTTGAAAGATCGAGAATCGTTGAAGTCCTGACCGCACAGGAAACACGCTGGTCACGCTATCCACTGACGGGGTGGTAAAGTTCGTTGAAAACGAACGGTTTCGTGAACGAGTGAAAGAGAGAGAAATAATATACAGTGTAATGGAATAGAAAGAGAGAAAAGAAAACACGGTCACGAACGAATACACACATGCACACACAATAAATACACAGTATGCGGTAGCAATGGGAATAGCAAAAGCTGCCTACGGCAATGTGTACCGCACTCGACTACGTCGCGCGCTCGACTGCGGTCGGTCGGTTTGCTGAGACCGAATGTCGAAGACCACCTAGCAGAGTACGGAGCAGAGGAGCCTAGCAAGCAGAAGCAACGAGTCGATTACCCGCACGCTCCATCGTACGTCGAGACTCTTTTTCAAAGTCTCTCCTTACTTACACTCAGAAGATCCTGCTAACTCAACTGATTCTCTTATTCTTTTGGGATCACTCGAGATAACTCGGAATCATTTGAAACATCAGTTCGAACGATTTACTGTTACATGCATGTGGCAAGATTTAAAAAGAAATTCTTTCTTATTAAACCAATGTAAGACGTTTCACGTTAAAGAGTAGCATGATCTAGAAGAAAATTTTTTACTCTACGATTTTTTTTTTCTTTTTGAGAAAAATTTCGAATTTTTAAAGTTAATAAAAATGATTACCGAATGATCATATGAGAAATTCCATGATATTTTCAAATTGAGTAATCGTTCTAAATAACCAGGTATTTCTGCTCCACGTTATGCTCATAGCTAATTTAATGTGAATTGGATATTGTAGCTTTGATTAATTTATTAATATTTGTTGGTAATCCACAAGTGTTGAGACTTCTCATGTATATGGTATACATATATGATATACGGTAACATATAACTAATAACATATGTGCAATCATGCATTAAATAAATCATATATAACGGTCAGTTATAGATAAATTAATATCTTTTTTATTAAGGAAGATTACTTGATCCTAACCGTTTTATAAAGTTTATAGAGAAAACGATGCAGCTTTCTTGCATCCGAATTGTGTGCACGCGTGCTGTGTTAAAGCTTTACACGAGAATGAGCTTTGTCGAAAAAGGCAACATTTCTCAAACGGCAGATATTTCGAAAAAAAAAAGAAAAAGGAAAAAAAATTGTACTTTAAAAGCATCACCGCACGAGTACCATTGTTGAGCGCGTTAGATGCCTTGCGGAAACTAGGGCATAGATAACGCCGAAAATACAGGTACACATATAGTAAAGCGGCAGACTTAATTGTCTGTAGAAGATGGATTTGGATTTCTGCTTCAAATTCTCGGATCGATCGCTCCGAATTTACCACAAAATTATCGTCCCGTTCGTTTAAGTGAGTTCAATTTTTCAATCATTTTTTTTCATTGTTCAGTTTTATTTATAATTTATTACTCTATTTTATTGGAAAACAATCAAATATATTTATAAAAGTACTTATACATGAATTAATTTCACCGTTATATTTAGGTATTGTTAATAAATTCCATCGAAAGTTCAAATACTCTTAACACTGGATTTGGAATCGAAAGGATAAACAGAATAAACCTTTCACGAAATTAAGTCGATCGCCAGAATTGTTTTTGAGGCCGTTTAACGCCAAATCAGAATGTATTGTAAAGCAAAAATACAGGGGGATTAAAAATACACCGAATTCGAATTCACTGACCTGGCCGTCATCCGTAGTCAGCTGCACTGATTACAACTATACAGAAGAGGCTGTTTGAGGTAAAGGGGAAAAGAATGAAAGATAGAGTCAGCTAGAGAGATAGAGAGACGAAGAAGAGGAGAAACAAGGGCAGCGCATAACGCTCTTTTTCATGTTTAGATTCCTTTCAGTGGTGCTCAACGAAACTTGAAATGATCTTCCGAATTTCGAGCGACATCTAAAGTTATCTCATTTGTCCTCTCATTTGTCGAGAACTCTACTATTTTCCAAAATAATGACTGTCAAACATACTCATCTTATCATTCGTTTTGAAAAAAGTTAAATTTATATTTGCAAAGAAAAACGAAATCAATTTGCAATTTACAAATTAAAAACATATATTGAATATCACAATTATAATGATTCATGATAAATTTTAATTAAAAATTTTAATATTTCCGCATTGATTTTATCATATCAATCATTTATATAGAATAATAAGAAATATAATATAAGAAACAGACACATAAAATTGATAAAATAATAATTACAAAATATGTTAGAAATATATATGACAGTCACGGTCGATACACATTTTTCAAAATAAAGAACATTGTGGATTCGCAGGAAGGAGATGAGAAAAGACCTCAGATACAACGTGCAGAGGGCCAAACGTATGAATCGATAGTTCTCTCTTCCTAAAAGATCATACATTAAAGCGACGAAAAAAAGGATCTCTCTTACCCTAATGGGTTAAATATTCTCACTGCGCCATACTGCCTTAATTATTATTTAATGACATCCCTATCGCGTTCAATTCCACATATATTGCAGAAATCCCGCGAATCGACCGATACTAAGGACGACGTTTAAGAGAACAGTTTTAACAAACATGTGAAGAGAACCCGATGATGCATTTACACGAAGAAAAAAAATTGGATCGGCTTCGTATTTAATGTTATAGCATTATAAAATATCGAATCAATTCAATTTCCACACTCGCATCAATCTCGAAGCAAACGTCAAATTTATCCGTTCGAAATGAAAAGAAGAGAAATTAAAAAGTATACAGTATACCACATATAAACGTGTACATATGCGTATGTATGTGTTTTTACCTCCTCCCCCTTGTGCATGTATGTGAGTACATATGTGCAGACGAAAAATTGAAATTGAATTAATCGTAAAACTATTTGTCGAAGAACAAGCGGGATCCTTTTGTTATCCTAGGTTTACCCAAATTATATATCCCCTATTGTTATTAACGTTTTACCGGCGTCGAACGTTTTCAGTTGGAAAAAAGTGTAAGAAGAAAAAAAAAAGAAAATAAGAAAATATAGTCCACAGTGCTCTTTTCATACTCGTAGTTCAAAGGCCTGCCATTCGCCCCGTTCCTCGCACCATTGTAAGCTATCTGCATCTCTGCTTGGAGACTTCCGAGGGTTGAGAATCATAATGGCGCGAAAACAAAAGATTCCCTCGACAAGGGCACCTGGAACTTTTTCTTTAAGCGTTGGTCCACCGTACCTGCGTTGTATTTGAATTTTTGTCGGGCAACTGCGATACATCCTGCTCGATGTACATGCTCGATGAAAAAAATTTAAAGAAACAAAAGCAAGGCAGAGGTACGAAAAGGAGGAGGAGGAGAAGAAAGTCTTGAAAACTTATACAATTTTAAAAATTCTACTTGAAAAACTAATTAATACATATACATACACATATGTACTTACGTGTATCGACCTGAATGCATATACGGTTTACTAATGTAATTGTGTAAAAAGTTAAAAAATTACTATTCATTATATAATATTTTTTCACTATATTCCGATATACATATATCAAACGTATTTATATCTCGTTTTCTTTTAAACATAGTCACATAACACACAGTAGATACTCGTGTTCTCGACGCGAATGTTTTATCTAGTTTTTATTTTTAAACTCTGTAAAAATTTACATGCAGTTAATTGAACTTGGATACAAAAATATCTGCTACATATATAGATATACGTGTGTGTACACGAAGACTGTATTCAATCGTGTGTATAAAAACGCTCGGAAATATATATGTATGTGTACGCATTTAATATACATCTGTGAGATGTTCCATCCATATTTGCATGAACACACCTAAATTCCTCACCGAGAGTTCTTCAAAAGGATCAAAAATATAAGAGACATAGAAAATAAAAGACGTTGCATACGCAGAAGAAAATTTTTACCTCGATTATTTTATATTCGAAGTAACCCTTTAAAATTCCTCTATATATTTCTTTATCTCTCTCTTTTATCAAAAAAACTATCTTTCGAGATGTTAGTAAATATGTGCAAACAGCAAACAAAATTAATTTGTAAAAAAGGAAAAATGTTAAAATAGAAAATAATCAAAAATAGATTTCATAGAAGTCATAAATTCATCGATGATCATTTTATCAAAACAAAGAAAAACTTTTTATACGTTCATATATATTGATTGTACATATTTCATTTAATAAAAAATGAATGAGAAGAAAAGGAACGTTCTGCAGCGAACAATGTAACGAAATACACATAATTAAGTATATTACAGAGAAAACACAAACAGGCAAAAATTACATATAGGAAAAGAGAAAAAAGAATCCAAGAAACTACAAATTATTTTCTATAATATACAAGTGCAATAATTAATTCCGTTATGTTAGTTTCGTTATTACTTACGTATCAAAAGCAACGAATAAATCCTTTCAGGATTGTGATGAATAGGAAAGATAGGTGCAACTTGATAAGACAAAAACACACACATACGCAGCACACATACGGCACGTATTCGGGTAAATTTGAGACTAGCGATGTCGGGTTGCGATGGCGCAGTAGAAAATGATGGCCGGAAACTCAGTTTGAACCGATTCCCAACGGTAGAATTAACTTCAACTTCTATATCAAGTTGAGGTTCTATTCCAGATAGTATATTAACTTGAGACTTGTGCAAACTCGTCGTATATGAAAGTGTTGAATCTAATAACTTTAATTTAACGTATGCGATTTGTAGAGTCCTTTGATAACCCATCTACACGTATAAAAATCGAATAAAAATAACAAGAAATAAATTAACAAATATCAAGAAATTATAAATTTTTCATATTACACATGTGTCTATTAAATCGATAGGCATTTTAAATAACCTATTCGCAGTCATAAACATGGATAATAATATATATCCAAAAATTTCACGTTCTTCCATTCGTTTCTTTTTCTATTCTTGTAGTATCATATCAAACTATCAATATAAATTTACGATACTTACAGATAAAAACAGTTAGTCCTACTCGGTACATTGACTATGAACCACTTGAAAGATGTCGAAACGCACTAATGTAAATACGTAGATCTGTTCGAAGACAAATGAATAACAAAAGGAATCATTGAAACATTTCCTTTGATAAGCGAATAATATATGGTTTTCACATATATTAGCTATAACTAATTCGTATTAGTATCATAATACATTATTTAAGAAATGTTATTACGTTTGTTTTCTAAACATTATTAAGCTATTATAGGTATGATCCATTTGATAATTCTATATTCGATTCTGTACGCGATACATACGAGATTTAAAAAGAAATTTCTAAGTACTCGAAAAATGATCAAATGCAAGCACATGCTCCTTCTTTGCTCATTCTTTTTTCGTTTAATAGCAACAAATGACGTCAATTTCAAAAATAGTCTTACACGTGTGCTGCTGACAAATTTCTATCGTTACGATATCTGGTTACTATCATGAACTGCTTACTCGATTAACTCTCACAAATAACATCGTATATATTTTAACCTGCGAGAATAAAAAACTTGAAAGCAATATTTGACCCAATCTTGCTTCAAATAAAAATATACGAAAAAATGATAAGTACTAATGATTTTTTTTAAAAACATCCCTTTTTCAGGTATAAAAGAATTACATTTATTATTTTATTTGTGTGTTGGGTTTAAGTGAAAAGCATTATTTTATATTGTAAAGATTAGTAATATATTAATATTACAAAAGTAACTAACGTAGTAAAAAAATTGCACATGAGTATTTAAATTACTATATATTTTCATATAGTCTACCAATATTGTTTATTAACGATGACATTCTAAAAATTAAAATATGTGTTATTTATAGATGAGCAAGACTCATAATGTGGAATTAATATAGTATGAATTCAATCATTTTGTCATTTTGTAAATTTGATAAATACGTTCCAAAGATTATATTTTGTATAATTTAATGTTGGTAATATATATGAAGTAAAAGTTAAGCAGATGATAATGCATGCTATCATACTGATAATCATAAATATATGAATATGTATACAATATATAATAAATATTGCATGTTGATAAAAGGTGAGTTGAATTCTGGAAACAATACCGGGTACACTTCATACATCGGCTAAAAGATACAAAATATTCGAAGATATTTTGTATCAGTGATACATGTAACATTTCAAAAGTACATTGGTACATATTGCAACTGTATAAAATGATGATAAGTGATCAGTTGTGAATACATTTAAATAGTATTAGTGATATTGTTGTATCTTACTTTATATATTGAGTCTAAAATCCTAAAATCTCAATAAGCGTTTGCTTATAGGTTTTGTACTTTTTATTCATCAGGTATATTCTCCAGACCCTGTAGATAAAAAGATCTATTATTTTCTTACTTACATAACATTATTTTACCAGAGAGAGGAACTATAAATTATATTATATTCTTTATTACCACTGTGTTCCACGGTGCTCCAGAAATATAAATATCCCTTGTGAACGTTTGACATTTCCATGATACTTGCATTATTAATATATTGACTATAGAAATGAATTATTACTGTAGTCAAAGCCAAGTCCATTGTTAGTTACATCAAGTAATACTAGCAGAAATCCATAAAATCATATTGATGTACTTATACCTTAATCAAATATATTTATAAGAAATATTAAAAATTATGATTATTCTTACATATATGTTGTTATACAAATATGTTTCTAAGAATCTAAAATCTTAAAAAAGTTTCTAAAAAACTAAAATCTTAAAAAAATAGTTTATAATTAAAGAGAGAAGATTTGTTGAACTACTGAACTGAAAGAAATATAAATTTGAATGTCTAAAAGAACGATTAACTTACATTTCTCAGAAGAAATTAATTTTCATTAAATGTAGCATAATTTATTATAACCAGGTAAAATATGCTCATAAAGCCATCTTTGATATTATTAAGTATCACATTGTAACTTTAATATTGAATAGTTCGTAGCGTGATAGAAAAAACCGGAAAACGCACCTTCAAAAAAAAAGATTCCGTGCTGCAGAATTGACGGAAAACCATAGAATAAAATAATCAAGATTTATCAGCTATAAGTGTTACCACCTTAAAACAAAAATTTCGTAAAATACCTTCTTTCCTACAAATGTTGCAATAAAAGAAACAAGCTACATAAAATATCCAATCCCATCCAATCATTTTCTTTAATCTTCAGAATATGTTAAACATGACCGATTGTTCGCAATCATTTCCAGCAATGAAAATACTCAATATCAATTAAATTTTTTATATATAATTAACGTTTATTGATCAATTTTTGTTTATTCTCTTATACGAATATTAAAAATTACTTGAAATAAGCAACACGTTGCGACAAATAAATGTCGTCTATTTTGTTTCTTTTATAATCTCATATATTCCTTGTAATTTGTCCGGATGAGATAATCAATAAATTGTTCTGTTTTGATGTAGGATAGCATGTGGTTCCTATTCCCATTGGAATAGCTACTTCAAAGGAGATGCTCTGTAGAATATGTTTATATTTCTAATTGTATTGCAGATGCTTTCTTTTTAATCTTTTAACAATACTTTTAATGAATAAACTATTTGTCTGTGAATTTGGATGGCTTGATATTCTTATGAAGATTTCTATCTTAATAAGAAATTTATATATTATAATATTATATATATTTATATCTTTCATAAAATCACATATGTACGATACGCATGAGCATGTGTGGAATATTATATATATTGTTATTTCCCCATTTGTAGTGAGAAACATGTAAATCTTTGCACACCTCTTCATTTCTTCTACTACGGTACATAAGTTATTGTTAAAAATAATGACTTTTTACTGCCATACTCTATAATTAAATGCCGTAAGTCCAAATAAGTTTAATTATGACTATAGTGGTTTGTTTTCTATGTTTAATTTCGATCTTCGACTAGTTAATCAATGTATATTTCTTTTTTTGATTCTAACTTGTTCTACATATATAAAAGATAAAAATATATATATTTATAAAAGAAAGAAAATAATATATATATATATATATATATATATATATATATATATTTATATATATTTATTTATTATAGTACGATATATATATATATATTTATTTATTTTCTTTATTTTTCCATATTAGTTTCGAGTCTACTATGAACAAAAAGACTTAAGTCATTGATTTTAATTCACCAAATATCAGGTTCGCTTAAGATCATATATACAAAATTCCATAAAGATGTAAGACATAAATGTAGGAAATCGACCAATTGTAATAGAGTAATCCTTTTACTTTTGTCCATAAAACTTGAAACATAATGTCAACAAATTCCGTAAGGACGAAATTTTTATGGCATACATCTTCTGGATAAACAATCAAAAGTTATCACAGAGTATACGCTTTAATGATAAATTAATGAAATTATGTACTTAATGTATAATGTTTTATAGAATGAATGATCATAATCAATATTATATGTTTAATAATTTTAAAAATGAAGCTTAAGTAAGAAGAGAAATATAAATATAATATCTAATTAAACGTTTATTTAACGATTTAGATACTTTCAATATGAGATTATTTTCTTTTGTTAAATATTAATAATCCTAATATTCGTATATCTAAATAGATGTTATATCTATGCAAAATCGACAATTCAATACAAAATTGTTAGTAAATTATAAAAGAGAAGCTTATTTATTGTTTGGTGAAATAGCAAATTACATTAATATTTTTAGATTAAACCTTTATAAATTAAAAAGAATATTTTCCCGCTTTTGTTATTCGTTGAATTTTACATTTTAGATCAATTGTCTGTCATGAACTATACATTTTACATTTTAAGTTTACGACCTAATTCTTAGCTTTAAGAGCTTAGCAAGTTAAACCTTTCATATATACATTGACGTAAAATGTATAAATAAAAGTACGTAAAGTTATAAGTCGTAGTATATAAGCGGCATCGCATACGCCTACCACAAGCCATAATTCGACCAATCACAATCATCATCGAAGAAATTACGCGAAAATATAATTCTTATGTATTGAGTGCTGTTTACTGCATCTTTATTTTTGTGTTAATTTGTTTTAGTATAAGTATACATTGATAATATATTTACAATATCATATGTTTTAATATTTCCAAATTTACAATGTAAACTAGTCGTGTATATTTATATATTTTTATTACAAAATCATCAAAGGAATGAATGTCATTTATAATTTCTATATGTGATGCTGTATTGCTTAGCATTTATGATCAACTTTTATGTTTACATAAACACTCATTTATTAAAACCTAAAACACAATGCTCTTGAGTCGCATTTATAAAATTTCAAGGATCGGCTTTAAATACGGACATAAGGAAGTAAGACGTAAACAGTAAGAATTTTATCCTTATGAATTTTTTCATCGTTCATCTTACATTTAACATTAGAAAATATAGGGACGAATAATTGGCTACAATTAATGGATTTTCTTATATCTTACATCAATGGAAAGGCCTAACAGTTACTGTATTGTCAGAAAGTGTATGTGAAAATCCTAAAGGTTAAGTTAGAGACGCTACAACGTATCATAAGGTATAGACTATGTTTGCAACGCAAGTGATATAAATGTAAACTAACTTTGTTGTTACTTAAATGAAAGATCTGTATAACGGTTTTTAGGATGGGGTTTCTTTCGAGTCTTTCTACAGAACATGAAGAACAATTAGAAGTAAATGACGGGCATGAATGTTCGCAAAATGAAAACAAATTAACAATGCCCTCAAATATTGTAACAATTTATCGCAAACAGAAGGTTGTTTTAACAAAAATATCTTCTAACGAAATAAATTCCATTGCTATGGAATAAGTAATCTGTAAAGATTATCAACATTATGAGAGAAATTATTATAAAAAATGATTTGGTATTGTTCAATGAAAATAATTCGAAAGGAATTTACGTAAAAGTATGTTATAGTTTTTCTGTTGCTGAGGATAAAATAAATTTTTTACGAAATGAGCTCATTTTTCGTAATTTTGTCATGCAATTTCATTTAAATTTGTAGATAAAAATTAAAGAAAATGAAGATTATGAGTCTCCATTCTATGAGCATATTTCTTTGGAATACGGAAGGTGAGAATTGTTTCTCTTGAAGCTCATCTATAATTATCTTTAGTAACTATTTATAAAAAAAGTAAGCACTTAAATAGAAAATAATATCACAAATAGAGAAAAATGTGAAGAATAATGGAACATGCTATAAATGATCGCATATTGACAAACTTTTAATCTTTTTAAAGAAACTGGTAAGCTTATTGTTTTATCTACCCAAAAAGGAATAAATAAAAATAAATCTATTTCTAAAAGTATGTACAATATATTAATTTTTAATTTTAATGGATGATTAATCAGACAATCCAGCAATAAGCAATGATAATGGTATAAATAAGATAAAACTAGAAAAAAGAAAGTTTTGATTATATAATAATAATAATAATAATAATAATAATAATAATAATAATAATAATAATAATAATAATAATAATAATAATAATAATAATATTGAATGAAACAATAAAAACTGGGCCTGAATGGAACATGCGATTTCCAAATTTATGGTACTGCATTTAACTATTGCTAGCATATGTTGATATTTGACAAATGATTTGTCTCTAGCACTAAAACAGTATGGTATAATTCAAACAATTTCTTATTAAAAACTGAGTAGTGCATTGCATTCATATAGCATTCGTTATTTCTATATCAATAATACATTCTTTATTTTCCATTGATTAGGTCAAATCTGAAATTTTGTTTGTTTTGATTTTTGAAACAAATTGTTCCTTATATTGTCACGTATTTTACTGTTTTGCTCTATGTTGTGAGTGATCTTGTCTCTTATTGCATTTCCCAGTGTAGTAATTTGTGAATGAAATATTGTATAGAGATATTGTACAAATGTTGTAACATGTTCCAATTAAGCTTTTGTGGAGGATCCAATTGGTTTTCTTATTGCTAGTGTTAGTATTGTTGGTCTTCTTAATCTTACCAAATCAAATAGTCTGTATTCTCATTTGGCACCAAATTAAAACGCATGAAATGGATACAAAAAGGACAATAAATTTTATAACAATAGTCATTAATAATTATTAATAGTCTACAATAATTAATAATTATCAAATACTTGATACATTATCATTTAAGCTTAATCTGCAAATATAGAACCACTTTTGACGTATAGTTAAATCCTTTAGAAAACTGAAATTGATTATATATTGCTATTATTTATTAGAAGAAATTTATTAAATAATATAAATATTTCTTATACACCTATCTGTAGAATGAAATAATTTCTATTTTTTATATTTTTCAATCATGCATAATTTAGGCATTTTCATACAAAAAATCTGTAATATATTTTAATAATATAATACAAAAATTATTAAAAATTTTTAAGAATATATTAAATTAATAAGTTTCTTATTACTTTAATCAATGTTTTAGCCAGTTTTAGGACAAAAGTTAGCTTATTTTCTTTTATTGAAAAAATTGTTACATATGCGTATAACCAACAAATAATATATTTCCGGTATTTTTTGACCACAAATAGCAGTATATGTCTCATATATGAGTATATATGATATATAATAATAATGTTCTGCCCACAGGTTCTTCTCGACCTTCAATGTATATATTTGATATAATAATCTTTTTTATGCAAGTACTTATTATAGAATCAAAAAAAAAAAATTTTTTTTACCTCAGATGGCATTTGTAACTACAATTATCGATAAAGTTTGAAAGTTGTGTCTCTCAAATGTAGTGTTCAATAGATATTTCCATTTTTATATAAAATATAGAGAATAATTAATTTATTTTAAGTATCTCTATCATTATATATGTAAAACATATTCACGAATAGATTGTAAACTTATTTGTAATTAACAAACACTTCAACACAAAATATACATTTCATGATTGTTAGTTTTATAATAATTAGTTATAGCAAATAGAATAGAGCACAGCGTATTTTCCTATTCAATGACAAACTGTGCATATACACGAAAATACACGTATTAATATAATTATAACGTAAAAATTATTTTATCCTAACACATCATAAATTTATATACTTATTTCTAACTTACATGATAATAATGAATCTCTCGCATTTGTCAAATTTTTAGATTAACAATTAATAATACATAAATTTTTTCACATAATGTCGATTACAACATTAAAAATTATTCGATTGATACAAACATGTATGATATACAATAATATATATAATTTACTAACATAATGAATAATTTTATCGTAGGAAAAATTCATTATAATTATCAACATTCCATTAATTCGATACTTCTATGCCACTGTCAATGAAATCTGTTATATGATTTAATGATTTTTCAGGCAAATTTCTGTAATAAAAAATAAATATAATTTAAATAATCGTTCGAATTTACAATTTTACATGATATATACGATATTTTTTACCTAAACATTGTGTTTAATGGGAGCAAGGCTCTAGGGATGGATATATTTGAATAGTTCTTTCTTTGTGCTCTTACTATTAGATCAACAGTCTTTTTCGGTGAAAGCATCGCCAAGATGTTCGTGAACCTGCAAAATCGAATAATTGCCAAAACAAGAAATCTTAACTACCTTGAAAACAATTATATTCGCTAAGGCTGTTCACTACCTTTTGTTCAAAACATGTGTTTTGTTCAGCGACAAATATAGACAAAATATGAAATACGGATACAAGCGGGGAATACTGTTCCCACCATGTGTCTATCGTATCGTTGTATAAGCTTGTGGTATTCCTTCTCACGCATATATAATAATTGGTTTCGTGTAAGTAAAATAAGTAGTTTAGAAGACTATAAACTCATACTTTTCATTCTTTCATATGAACATCTTTCTTCGATGGTAGCGTGTATTTCGCAGTGATCCATATGACGTCGGTACGCTTTTGTTTAACAATAAATGCATAGAAAGTAATAAATATAAATGACACATAAGAATTAGTATATAAATCTGCGATAAAAAATATGTAGGACTAGTTCACTCTACTACTATTACTATTATTACTACTATTGATAATAATAATAATAATAATAATAATAATGAAAATGTACTTAAATATTATTTATATACATCTAGTTATTATTTAATACATTTTATATTATAATAATAAAGACAATTAGCTTCGACTGATCGTGAATAAGAAACAGTGTAGAAACAAATATATAACAATCATAAGGTAGTAAAAAACAAGGAGAAATGGACGAAAACAAAAGAAACGTTTCGTACTTTTTTCATATGTCGTTTGTATTAGACGTATCTATTGATGGGCGATCATATGTCGAAATTTTCAAGGATATGATTGAAAGTGTCGTGCGTCAAACGCTACGTAAAATGATACATTTTTCCTTCTTTTGTTATCATAAATTACCGTCATCATATATGTCACGATGTATACAATATAAATATTCTTCTATTTCTTCTATTTCTATAAATATTCTTCTATTTCTTCTTCTGATTATTCCTTTTATTACTATATTATTACACTACATATTATTATTATAGTAATAATAGTAGTAATAGTAATAATATGAAGTGAACTTTTACAGAGCAAACCATAATAAAATAGCGCTGAGAAAATTCTCGTAGATAATGTGGAAACGAACTCGTGTTATAATCTTTATTAAAAATTATGTATAATATATATGTTCACTAATTATTAATTTTGAAAAATAATCGATAAATGTATATACTTTATATAATACTGCTGCTGTGTTCTATCTACAATAGCATGGATTACCGCGAAATTCACGTCAGTTATCAGTGAAAGAAATAAATATAAAAGATTGGATAGTAGTAACTAACACCTTACTAAATTATCAAATAAGGAAAAAAAAGTAAATTAATTCATTATTTTCGTTTACATCGATACAATAGAAAAAACCACCGGAATCATTTAGCCTCGAACCTAAGATTTTCTAAATTACGAATCTAAATGATTGTCAATGTGTGTGCTCACGTTGCTTATAAAATCTCTATCTTTTTAGTGTATAAAATGTAAAAGAAATTATAAATTTTTCCAAAATTTAATAATATTTCGGAAACTCAGATCCTTTAATATAAACAATTGAATATGTATTTTCTTATTCTTACCATAGAATCATCTGGCCAAAGGTTATTAAAATGATCGAGTGAGTTAACGTAGCTTCTCCTTGCGAGTATCATGAAACTTATCACTTCGGGTTTGGAAATGTTCAAAAAATTTGAGCATCAGCTATTTACGTAACAACCAAGCAAATAATCGCTACTTCACGGACATAAACATACATCATTCAAGTGTGCTGTGAAAATGAGGTACGAGCTTTATTTTTTTTGCCACAGATTTTGAGCAGCGCCATGGTACTAAATTTTTTCTTTGCAAAAAATGTCGGAAACCATTTACGCCATCAATCAAAAAGAACAAAAGTAATTCTTTATTAATTTTTATGAACAAGATCTCACTTTAAAGATGAAGATTTAATCTGTAGCGAATTGGTTTAGAATTTTTGAAAAAGGTTTTTATTTGTGCATAAACTATTCCCAAATAATAACATTTTTTAATAAGATTTATTTTCAAAAAAATGAAGCTTTTTTAAAAATTCGAAACCAATATGCGGTAGATTAAATCTTCGTTTTTAAAATGAAACCTTGTTCATCAAAATTGATCAAGAATTACGCTTGTTCTCGTTGATGGCGTAAACCATTAAAAAACCTAGGGTAATGAATAGCCTTAACGACTACTTTAAATAATAAAATCTGTCGTATAAATTAATATAACCTACCACCTTGAGTCCAACAATCCAATCTGCATGTGAATATAATAAAATGTAAATTTTATAATATAATATTATTATAATATTATGTGATATTTTTTATATACCAATCTTTTTTTAATTATTATTTATTAAAATTTCTTACTTTATTTTAGGCTTTTTACAGAGACCAGTATCCACCATGTACGGATAAATAGTCGTAAAGTTTATGTTCAAGTTCTTTCCCTTAGAGTATTCTCGAAGTTCTTCGCTGAGGGCTTCCATGAAACCTGTACGATATTAAATAAAATGTAATGTAATTATTATTACAATAATTCATCATTTTTGCGGATATCTGATTCTCTCATCGTTACCTCGAACTGCAAATTTCGATGCACAATACGGTACCAAGTTAGTCAGTCCAACTATTCCAGCCATTGAGGAAAGTGCCACTATGTGACCATGATTTTTTGTGATCATGTTTGGTAAGAAGGCCTGCAATACCTGCAAAACGTTTGAATGTATGTACAATCTTAACTGATATTTTAGATCGATCGAAATATTTAGAATTTACCCAAAAGTGAGCCAAGACATTGACGTCAAATATTTTTCTAATTTCTTCTGGTGTGTAATCCAAAAATGAGTGGCAAGGCATTATACCGGCATTGTTAATTAGTATTGTAACGTTTCCTACTTCTTCTTTAACCCTTTCGGCAACTCTTAATACTTCTTCTCTATCCGTGACGTCGCATCTGCAAAAAAAAGAAAATCGATCTTAATTATTTGTAATCGTAATATTGATAAGAATGCACAAAGATTATTTTTCAAATAATTTTATTTAATTTAAAGCGATCTGCGTACTTGTAAGCGTAAGCAGATGTTCCACCCATTTTTTTAATTTCTGCTACTGTTTCTTGATTCATTTCTTGATTCAGGTCCCAACACACCACTGTAGCTCCCAAAGAGGCATATTTGAGAGCAAGTTCCTTTCCAATTCCATGACCAGTTCCAGTTATCTGTTATAAAAATATATTTTTTATATAAATATCTTTTCGATATAAATCGATAGATGAATTTTTGATACTTACCAAAACAATTTCACCTGTGACGTCTTTCTCTTTCGTAGGTACGAACAATTTATATATAGCTTCACCAATACAATAAAGAATTTTCAAGAGCGTCAGGAGCACATCCACCACGACTAATGCACCTGTATACACTTGAGCCATATCTCCTTGTAATAACAATTTAAAAAAAATAATTATTCAAGAAATACGAGTTTGATAATGTAAAAAACATTGTTTGTGTTGTTATGTAGTGCGTACGCCAAGAATATACTTCGACTGGCGTTTGTGCATATTGTTTTCTTTGTAATATGTGCACTAGTAGTAACGCTTTGCCCTTCGATAAATTTTAATGCTGAGGCGCTAAACTTGGAGTTTATTGTACTAAATATTACAATTCTCTATTGGCGACAAGAATAATTACAATCGATGTTACACAATTAATTATTTAAATTTTTGGTAAATCTTAGGTTTTTGCAAATCTATTTTTGCAATCCTTGATTGATGCTTATATAATTGATCCTGAGTGAATCTTAGATGCTACTTTCTTCATAACTTGCACCACATTTTCGTCTTAAACTATTTAGATTTTTAAATTGTGGTGAATTTAGTTGTCGCGATTCTTGGTGGATCCTAGTTTCCGGCGATTGATTCTGGTGAATTTTAAATGCTACTTAGTTCGTAGCTTGTGTTAGAATTTTTCTTGATTCACAATCCAATAAATGAAATAAAAGAGAAGAATACAATTAATGAAATTAATAAATAATACTATCTACTATTCTAATGTTCTAATTAATTCAAAAATTTATTATTAATGAAACTAATAAATAATCTAAACTAACTGCAATTTGTAATTAAATATTTTTTAAATTATTATTTTATTTATAATAAAATTATTAATTTGCAAGATTAGAGAAACTATTCAGTCAAGGAAATTATTTTCAAAAAAAGGAAAAGAGAAAGCTGAAGAATGAAAGCTATAAGAATGTGTAAGAAGAGTTTACGTTAAAAGTAGAAAGAAAGGAAAGGAGTGATCTTCAATCGATCGAAGTTATGTTCGTTTCGAGTATGTTTAAACGATTCCTCTGATTTACGACTAAATTAAATAGTTAGATGAACGTTTTTCAATCCCATTCTACTCCGATTTTAATTATGTCTATACGGTATATTTACTTAAGAACATGAAACGTGGAATTATGGAACACAAAAGTTCGCTTTCAATTTCACTGTGAAATATTGTCAGTATTATCGAAGTACGTATACTTCGTTAACTCACTTATTTCGTATGTACATACATATACGAGAACGAACGAGAATTCGTGAGTACATAAACTTTTCGTTTTTTATTATCAACAATAGAAAGTTTTGATTTGTTTTTGATTATTCAAATTTTTAGTTAGCAATAAATAAGTTCTAGTTTATTTGTATAATTATATAGATTTATCAGTCCTTCTGATATAAATATATATCAGAATAAATAAAATACATATTAGAGACAATTTTTATCTTCATGATTAATAGCATATGGCATGATATACTTATTTACATTTATTTGTTTCTTTTATATAACTGATAGCAATGATAATAATAATATGGGTAAAAGATCATAAGTTAACGAAGAAGAGAGGAAAATAAGTAAAATTAAATACTCTAATTGCATACTCTAACAGCATTATTGGATCAATAACGACAAAAATGATTGAATCATTACGTGTATATGACATAAAATAGCAAATATGATACCATACATTAAGACAGTAAATAATCTATTATCTTACATCTTATTAATAGCACAAACAATATCATGGATCGCTTAAATTCAGAAATAAAAAAATTAAAAAAAATGAGATTATAACGCGTGCATACTAAATTTAGATCGTTATAGATATATGATAGTGCGAGGACATTACATAAGTAAAAAAATAATCAAAATAACCCGAATTGGTAAAAAATGATAACACAATTTAATCTTTAGGAAAAAAAAGTATAAGGAGAAAAAATGAAAAAACGATAATATAATTTTTATATAAGCATTTTATGTGTAAGTGAGTACCATGGAACTTCATCAATCAATCCTGTGTATTGGTTTTTTATTTAAATGAATTTTACTAGTCGTACGAGATCATTATGTAAAAAAAGAAAAATAAACAAAAAATGAAATTTGAAATTGAAAACTTACTCGGCTGCAAACGAACAAGTCCTATTTTAAACTCGCCTTCCTGTTTCGAATCTTTGAAAGCAGTCAATCAGTAATCGCCGCGAAAAGAGAAACAATATAGGAAACAATATAGGAATTAGAAAACAATATAGGAAGTCGTGAAGAATTGTTAACTGATACCATTCGCGTTCAGATAGCGATTGCAGACTGACTGACTGTCTGGCTATAATGCTTCTTCGATCACTACAAAAACGACGATCTCGTATTTTAAGGCTCTTGCTGAGAATTCTTCTCTCTCTCTTTCTCTCTCTCTCTCTCTCTCTTTCTCCCTCTCTCTCCCTCTCTCTCTCCTTCTCTCTCTCTCTCTCTCTCTCTCTCTCTTTCTCTCTCTCTTCCTCTTTTCTGTACTATGGAAATATAGCAGTCGTACGATATAGTGAATAGATATACGAACAGTATGTATACTTGCGAACATTAATTTATCATGATGAGGGGTTCTTTCTTCATATGATTGAATTTCCCTTTCTGTATCTTATTTCTTCCATCTTATTCCACTGTACAAAATAAAAATGTGTCATTAATATTTGTATGTAGTGAAAATACAATTAACTAATGACGTCTATCTAATAAAAACTAACAAATCGTTTTTTTTTTGTTACGGTTATTTGCAATTAATGAAGATACTTGGTGTGTGTATATGAAAGAGAAAGAGAGTTAAATAGTACCCTCAAAATTAAATTGCTTATTACTTTATAATAATTTCACATAATGGATATTTAATATTTATTTATATCTTCTTATTTTAATTAAATTTTTTTCATTCAATTTGGAAATTTTTATATTGAAAAGCATTTATTTTTTAACAAATAAATTAATAGTCGTAGATGTACATACTTTTGGTACGTCTACTATAGATGTTGAGCTATAATCCTTTCTACCATGTGCTATACACCATATAGTATATATATACGATACGTGTATGATCAAATCAACTTATATCTCGAAAGCAATGTTTTGCTTGTGTAAATCAATAGAAAAAAAAAATTTCTTCTTTTGGTTTTGAAATTTAATAATGACCAAATTTGAATCTTGATAATTTCAATCCTAAATTAGTAGCGAGATTTATAGTTAAGATGATACTTCAGTTGAGATGATATTTCATTCGTTTCGATATCGATATGAAGAACTTCTGAATCATATTTCAAACTTAATTTCATTATTATAAAAATAAATAACGCGTTGATCGTAATATTGTAACTGATAATTTAAAATTGAGTAACATTGTTTCCAAAACAATGGTGAATTATGTTTTTTGAAATTAATTGAATTATTATTAAAAAGAAATGCATCGTATATTATGTTACTGGATTTCCGTATGTATAACGTAATAATGCATTCGTCATAATTGAAAATAAACGGCTTTGGATTAGACAAAATATATAATGGCGCCCAAATATGATATTTTAAACCATTCAAGAGATCAAACAGAGACTTGTACCAAAATATAAAATACTGATAAAGGTAAAAAAATATACTAAAATAACGGTGTTTTTATCTATATTTACCATTAATTTTTTTATCATTTTTATTTTATTACAATTTTCAAGATATTTGTAAGAAAAGATTTAAAATCATTATTATTTTGTTATCGGTATTATGTTAATAAAGTTATATCTAAGCCGAAACAAAAATAATAAATTAACCCATAAACTTCATAAAGCTATATAAAGATCGCAAAATGAATCCTTTAGGCATTATATCACTAGTCTATTGGTCTACAACTAAACTGATGATCACACAATTTGGAAGGCCACGAAGAAAAGAGTTCAAAAGATCAACAGTAGTAGTTTTCTCAATAAGAAAAAATGATGGCGATTGAGCAAGGATTCATCAAGAAAAAGCCAATGTTTTTGCAGAATATTTTGTAAAAGTATTTATTTCACTTCCAACACACAGCTAACACAACTAACGAAATTGTAGGAAGGCCTTTTCCTAGTAGTTTGTGTCAAATGACATTGTCACTGAAGGTCTTCTCATCAGCTAAAGTAAGAAAAGAAATCTTTAACATCAAGCTACATAAACCACCTGGTTACAATATAATATTGGGTTGGTAACTAAGTGATTGCGGATTTTAAATAAGAAAGAAAATTCAACATTTTTGCTTAAAAATATATCTTTATTCAATTAGGTATTATCCATTTTTGCTAATGATCTTCTGCCATCTTTTAGGCAGTGTCATAATTCCATGTTCATGAAACTTCTGATTTTTCCCAGCAAAAAACTGAATTAAATGTGATTTTACATTACCAGCGTCAATAAAAATTTTATCATTTAAGGAGTTCTGCATGGAACGAAATAAATGATAATCTGAAGGCGCAAGGTCAGGGCTATATGATGGATGTGACAACACATTCCAATCTAGTTCCAAAAATTTTTGACGAATGACTAAAGATATGTGGGCCTTTGCATAATGATGCCAGAAAACAACACTTACGATTTGCCAATTCTAGCCGTTTTTCTTGAACTGCATCGCTCAGTTTGGCGATTTGTTGAACGTACACGTTTGAATTAATCGTTTGATTTTTTGGTAAAAGTTCAAAGTGCAGAATTCCTTTATAATCCCACAAAACTGACGGCATAATCTTTTTTTGATGAATTTTAGCTTTTAGTGTCGTCTATGCTGGTTCATCTTACATCACCCACGACCTTTTCTGATTAACGTTGTTATAAACTATCTACTTTTCGTCGCCTGTTATCAGTCGTTTCAGAAATGAATTAATTTCATTGCGTTTCAGAAGTAAATGCTAATGCGTTGCATCAAATGAATTTCCTTAAGCTAATGAGGGATCCATAAATTGAGTTTTTTGACATAGCCAAGTTGTTTTAATTTTTTTTGAATGCATGTATGTGATACATTGAGCTTCTCTGCAATCTCACGTGTTCTGCTATGACGATTTGAATCGATAATGGCCTTGATATCGGTCTCATCAACTTCAACTGGACGCCAGATCATTGCGCATTTTTCAGTGAAAAATTACCAAAACGAAATTTGGCAAATCAATTTTGACACTGCCTTTCTTTTAAGGCTTCATTCCCATTTACGGTACATAACTTCTTGTGTACTTGCGATGCATTCTTGCCTTTTCGAAAATAATACAATAAAATATGTCTGAAATGCGCGTCTTGTTTTTCCATTTTTAAATTGGGACAAAAACGGAACTAAATAACTAATCGATACAATTTTTTTGCTAAATTAAAAGCGTAAATCCAAACAACAAGAAAACAATATAGATTAGGTGCTTTAAACACATTGACAAAACTAAAGAATGTGCTAAGACTATCTATTGACAAAATTCGCAATCACTTAATTGTCAACCCAATAGCAGGAAAAATTTTGAACCATCTTCCCAAAAAGCCTTAATATTATTAACAACTATCTACAATAGCATGACGCGACTATTCTATACGCTGCTATTCTATACAATGGAAATTAGCTCAAATAATTATAATTCTCAAACTTGATAAACTTCAAATAAAATCATTTCGTACCGACCAATAAGCTAATTGCTTTAATGTCGAAAATATTCGAAAAACTACTACTCAAAAGAATTAAAGTCAGCTCTTCTGTTGCAAAATTAATCCCTAATCATCAATTTGAGAAAACTATATACTATACAGTAGTGCCATCGAATTATAAACTTCCTCTTGGAATGTCTGAAGGAGAAAAAATATATATCTTTGTACTTCTAGATGTCCAGCAAGCTTTTTATAATGTGTGGTATGCTGAATTATTATACAAAATTAAAACGAATCTCTCTGATCAATAATTTCAGATAAATATTTTCAGGTTAATAAATTTATAGAATTAAACTTGAAGTTGATCTTTCCAATTGAAAACCCTGCGGATTATGACAAATTCTTCATGAAATATGTTTAATCAGACATTTCACGATCTTAAGATATCCTTCATCAACGACATATTTGAACCTCGTATTCAAGCATCAGTAAAGAATAGAAATAGAAATACAGATCACAGTAATCCACTTATTAAAGAATTAACAAACCTGAGAAAAATTAAAAAAAAATTCAAGAAAAATTGGCTGAAAAAGCTGGCTAAATAACTATTAACGGTCGAAAACATTTATCCGTCAAGAATTTCCCTCCCTTGCCATTGTTATCAGAGGTGATTCTTTCCTTCCTGTCTACTGTAAGGTGTTTTAAAGGAAACATTTTAGAATTTTTGAATAAAGAAATGTTTTCTAGAATTGTATTCGCTAGCTAAAGTTGCTTTAGCAATGCTACCAACACAAGGTAATGTCGAAAGATTGTTTTCGCTTTTAAAGTACTCATTAAAATAATCACTTACAACAAGATATAATTAAAACGTAATACGTATTGTCACGCTATGATATAATTTATCCGATGATATATTAATACTTAAGAGTAACAAATACTTAAATTTATAAGTTAAATATATGTTTATTATTTTTAGTTATAGAGAAAAAAAATCATATCTTAATCTTAAGTTACCATATCTACAGTAGAAAAATCGAAAAAATATTGGTATTTATTTTCGATAATATATCGGTTTCGATAACATATTATTTCAGCTTCGGAAATATCAATTGATAAAAATTCTGAGCAAAATATCAGTATTAAGTCTATGGAAAATAGTAACATAAATTCATCGGCCAGGTCATGTCACGAACTTATTTAAACTCATCTAAATTTGTATGCTGATCTTAGATAAAATTGTATGTAGGGAGGTATTATTGAGATTTTGTATATTACATTTCACTTCAACGAACTTCCTTTCAGAAGCAAATGTATTGCATAATCCTTAGGGTAAAAATATTTACAAAAAAGATCGTAAAATCGCTGATATCATAAAGACAGGAAAGGGTTTTTAAATTCCTTTTCTTTGAAAGAAGAAAAGAAATTCTTTTTCTTCTTTTCTTTGAAGATTTACTGAAAATTATTTTTGTTTATTGAACATCTTAAAAAAAAAGTATGAAAGTAAATATATCGCACTTTGAACTAAATAAATATTTTAATAACCAAGGAAAAACAAATTATTATAAGATTAAAAACTCATAGCAATTAAGTAATTCACATTTTATAGAAATAAAAGTAAACAGGATGTATCCGTGATATCGTCACCAAATGGTATTGGAATTGAATTAACGATGACAATAAATTATAATATCTACGATTGGATCTATGTTTAAAATATTAAAAATAGCACGAAGAAATAGAGTCAAAGCGATTAATTTCATAGTCACGACAATAGCAATGTCGTTTGTATGTTATTTAAGAAATTGTAAAATACAAATTCTATGTTTCACGAGAAGGAATAATAGCATTTTTGTTGCATGCATATTTATGCACATGCAAACACGCATACGTGTATGATGTGTACTTACAAATAATGTACAATATAAATGAGTAAAGTATTTATCTCATAAGAAGCGTAACAGAAAAATCAAACAATTCACACGTGATTATACACTAGTTACAAGATATATAAACGTATGTACATGTTAGTGGCTCACGAAAGTTTTCGAACGTTCGCTATTAAAACTTTATGTAATAATAATATACATGTTAGACTTACGTTATGAAAGTAATGTTGTAACACTACAAGACGCAACTATCGAGATTATATATACAAAATTTGAAGAGAATTCGTTCTTAGATCGTTATTCCATTCACGACACCTCATTTCGGAACTAGCTAACGCTTTGATCATGATCGTTGACTCGCGATCACTCATTTAATCGAAGGAAAATTGCCTTTTCTATTTCTTTGTCTTTCTTTCGAATTAGAATATATTTTCTTCTGTCATTTATCTTTTCAATTATAATCAATTGTAATCAAAATTTATTATCAGAAATCTCTCTGGTTAACAGGTTAGATATATATTCAGAACATTACAAAAATGAAAATTATTTATTTCGGCGAAATATCTGAACATTTCTTGATTATTAAAAAAAATGAAGGTTTTATTGCATTTAGTCAATATGTAGAACCTTTATTATGCAAATACACATTATCTGAATACCCTAATGTCCAAACGTTCTATTAATCGAATATTCTATTATTCGTCTTATATACTATCTCTAATCATAACAATATAAACAGTCTGTCCTTAACACAGCAGGAGAAATAAAATTTAATTCAAAATTCTTTAAACAATTACGTAGTATTTGTAATGTAATACAATGAAACGTAACTGTGTAGTGCTAACTGTTGAAACGAAAACAGAAATACTTACAAAATTAGAAAACGATATTGCGATATTGCATAAAATATCAGAATAAAGAGAAGGCGAAAATATTAACGTCACAGAGTAGCCCAAAATATAGAATAATTCATTTAAGAAAAGTCTGTATTCCATTATCCGAAAATTTCCTTATCAGAACGATTTTAGATCTCCCTATTAGTTTAAATAATAGTTTAAATATTTATATAATAAATATTTAACGAAATAAAAACTAAGAATTGTAACTAAAAACTGAACTTACACATCTATGAGTACCATTTAACCTATAAAATATATGTATGCGTCACGGAAATATAAAATTGATTAAATAAATTATCATCGTACAAATATTTTAAGTGAACTAATACGAGGAAATATATAAGATATGTAATAGTGTATATTAGAAATATTTTATAAGTTTGAAACGGTTTTATTTTTATACAAATATACTTCTTCAATTAACAAATATAGACTTCGAAAAAAATAATTACTTAGCATATGGAATTAATAAGGATCAATCAGCATAATTAAAGAATATCTTGTAAAGTAGGATAGAAGAGGAAAAGAAACCATAAATAAGAAAATACCCTGCATATGATCCTGGAGTCTGTTTTAAATATATCGAACAGTTAGAGCAGCGAACGAGAAAAGTCAAACTAATTCAATACGAGATGTGGTTATAGTTGTAATGTAGACGCCTACATATACTTCGTGAAAATGTTCACAGTCTGCGTTGCTGAGCTTAAATGATCATATAGATGTTATGTATATCTATATGGTGAAAGGGTATATAAAAAAAAAAGTTTATTTTATTTATATTTAAATGTAATTTATTTGAACATTTTTTTTTAATATCAATTTTGACCTATTTGTTCAATAATTTTTATATTTTTCCCTAGAAAATAATTATAATTAAACTTCGTATAAAGGCGCACAAGTTAATTATATATACGAAAAAATGATCGAATATAATTGAATTGATTCCTTATTTTTTATTTATTTATTTATTTTTTTTTTTTATAGGTATTACAATTTTACTCAAAAAAATTGTCAAATTCATTTTACTTTTAAATTATTTTTATGTTTTATAAATTAACGATTGCACACGCATAAAAAAAAGAATTCTTGATGTATAAATATATCGCATAAACCATACCAGTTCATTGTGTAATTTATTTAAAAAAAGGTCGATAACACTCGATAGATACGTGGATGATATGCACGTTTTGAAATTCAAAGTGGTAATCCATGGATTTATCGCCACTACAATCTACAGCCTAACAAAAGGTACATCTATTTTTGGTTTAACTTATACGTGATTTTACTTTTGCGTGCATTTAATACTTATAGGTCAATATTTTTTTTCGGATATTTTCATAGAATTTCTTTTATTGTCAATGAAATGAAATTATTTCAAATATTTTAGAAGAACATCTAAACTCTGTTAAAAAACTCTACTATGTTTATGCTTTGTTTTAATTCGTTATTGTTTTTTTGTATAATCCGTACATTTTCTAAGATATCTCGAAGATACATTTTATTGTACAATAAAGTTTAAGATAAATTTTTATTACCGGAAAGCAAAGAAAAGAAGACATACGTCGCTTGCTATAACAAGCAATAGTCCATTGACCATTTCCAAGTGTTTTCCATGAATAGTAAAATCAATATGTACATACGTAGAGTTCACGAACCCTTGTCCATAGCAACCACAAAAGCTTCGATCTTCTAAACTTGATTCTCAACAATGGTTTCATGAAAATTTCTATCCGGAATAAAATATAATTACGTAAGATCCGTATTATTTATGCAAATCAATCCATATAAATAATGTGTCCGTGAATTTTTAACATTTATTACTTTCCTCTAGTAAGAGTACAATTTTTACACTATATGTATATTTCTATAGAAATTATATATAATACATAAGTATGTTTTGTACAATGTAAAATATATGTAAAATATTTTAAATTAGATAATAAATCTATTCTCCCGCCAAATTGTTTTAAAAATCATTATACCCATCTTTAACAATCCAAAATCCCCAGATATTCAAAATATTTTGATATAATTGATGTAATATATTTTTGTGAAAAATAAGTCACATAATCGATAAAAAGTCTTGTTATTCTTTTCATTTTTCATTCCAAAATAGATCTATAATATTACAAAATTATTTTAATTGATTGCTTTAAAGACTATTATTGGTATATTTATTTATGTATTTATATCATTACAAATTATACAAATGCTTGACTCTCTCTTCCATGACATCTTTCGTCTTATTTGATCAACACTGATTCCACATCAAAATTTTAAATTAACAAAGTGAGAAAACAAGTCGTCCAAAAATGTTGATTAGAAGCTTAGATGAAAATACAATAAGACTTGTAACTACTACACAAATTATAACATCCATATATAGTGCTGTCAAAGAATTAGCAGAAAATGCTTTTGATGCAAATGCAAAAAACATTGAAATTAATCTCGTACGTATTAAATTTTAATTTATATTGCTTTTTATATACACTTTGTTTACTTATGTGTGTATTCCATATATAAATATAACTAATTAAAACTTATGTCAAAAAAAATGAATCAATTTTATATATCTATTTTAATTATATATTATAATGTTTTTAATTATTATTAGGTTGATAATGGCACATCACTAATAGAAGTAAAAGATGATGGAGATGGTATTTCAAAAGTAGATGCTTCGTATATGGCTTTACCATCCTGTACTTCTAAGATATCAAATTTTGCAGATTTAGGTAATACTTATTGTTATAAGACAGTTTAATTGCTATTTTATATGAATTGAATTATTAATAATAACCATTTTTTTATCTTATTTATATAGGTATGCTAAAAACTTATGGATTTCGAGGTGAAGCATTAAATGCATTGTGTAGAATCAGTGATGTTGTTATTATGACCAGAACAGATAAGGATGAAGTAGGCAGATTGTATAATATGGATAACAACGGAAATATTATGACATCAGAATTATATCCAAGGGCCAGAGGTATTAAGAGTTTATATTAATAATCGCGTAATGAGTTTCGTTTACTTTATATAATTTTTTGTGTTAGGTACTACGGTTCAAATCAAACAAATGTTTAAACAATTACCAGTAAGAAGAAAATTAATTACTAACAAAAAAAAAGCAAACCAAGATATTAAATTAATAGAATGTCTGCTTAAAAGTTTTGGAATATGTAATTACACAGTAAGAATTAGTTATAAAGTAAACAATAATGTCATATTTATAAAACCAAATCTAGATAGTATCAAAGAAGCAGCAGAACATGTGCTTGGGAGCAAAGTTATATGTAATATGAAGTGGATTACTTATGAAGAAACTGAGGTATATATAAAAATATGATTTTATACAATACAAGAATAAGGAAATAGTCAATCAAGAATAAGGCATGGTCAATCAATTAAAATATAATAAGTAATATTGTACTACACTTTTTATGATATTTTAGGCTACAATACAATTAATGATTCCTGATAAAGAAATACAGGATATAAACGAAATTTGTCAAACCAATCATTACATTTTTATCAATAATCGTCCTGTTAAATATAAAGACATTGAAAAGGTATGATTTTAATTGTATAAAGATTAATTAAGCTTTGTTAGACTTTTATATTACAATTTTTTTATTGGTACACATTACTTTCTCTATAAAATAAAATATTGCTGAAAAATAATATATCATATATATATTATATTAAAAAAAATACTTGAAAGAACTTCGTTTTTTTATTATTAGGCAGTGAATGACATAATCTCAGAATACTTTAGTCACAAACTGTCAGTAAAAAAGAAACCAATATTTCTTGTACATATTTTGATGGATCCAATGGATGTTGATGTTAATTTAGAACCTAATAAAGATGCAGTACTTTTAAGGAATCAGGTATAATTTACAGATTGCATGAAAACTATAAAAATCATGGTATATATATATTAAAAACTATATATATTGTAGCAAATAATTCTTGATGCTATCAATCGACTTTTAACAAATTTTTATGGTATTCAAAGGGAGGAACAGAAAAAAAAAAATTCTGATGAAATAAGTAATTATGATCAAGATTACTCATTGATAACTAACGAAAATATTTCAAAGACAGAATTACCTGTATATAAAAGACGCAAAATTTCACCTAATATGGATGAAAAAGAAATTAAAAAAACTATAAACAGAGAATCAGTTCCACAAAAGTTTAATAAGAATACAACTGAGTTATTGAAATACCAAATTATTGAAGACATACCCCATTGTAAAAACACATTAAATGATTCAATAAGTAAAGATGGGAAGAATAATGTTTCTGAGGGTGAAATACAAGTTATCGCAAATTATTTAAACACTACATCAGCTTCACATAACTCAAGTATACATAATATAGATACCAATTGTACAGATCGTAATCAACTTAAACATGATTATACGTTAGTATAAATATTATATAAAAAATAGCTTTTAAAAGGACATGCATTTAAAAACGAAATTTAAATATTACATTTAGTTTTAGCAACAATCCAATATATACCAATGACTCATTACTATATAATCTGAATTCGACTGATAAAAAAGTTAACATTCACCAGACTGTAAATACGTTAGATAATCAAATTGATATTTCAAATGAAAATATTAGTCAGTTACCTGTAGTAGACCTAGGTGAAGATTTTGAGTTTGATTTTATATTAAATGAAAGAAGTAATGTAAAAACACATATTAATAAGATACATGATATACAAAATAATGAAAAGGATAATAACTTAAATGTAAAAGAAAAGAATTCATTGGAAACATGGAGTAAAGGACATGTAGAAGGTTTAAAGGTACATCTACTTTTTTTAATTCAACAAAAAATAAATGTGTATCATTTTATAACAAATATACTTTTATGTGATGATAGGGAGGTACAGATGTAAAACCATTTATCGATTGTACAAACCATATATCATTAAGTAATAATTCTTACACTATAAAGACAACATTTGCCAAATTTGCAAATGACATCAGATCAGAGAGTAAATATATTGCATCATTTTCCTTTTTATATTATTAATATCGTATTCTTTGTAATTTGTGTACTACAAGTAATTATAATAATTATAATAACTTTTTTTAGTAATAAAAGAAAATCCTAAACTATCAGCAGTAGAAGTTGCTCGTAAAATAACAGATATTTGGAAACATTTGCCATCTCAAGAACATGGCTATTATCAAGATCTTGTCCATGAAGAGAAAGCAAATAAAGAAAAAGTAAAAGAAGAAAAAATAAAACAGAAACTTGATGAAGGTGTTAAGAAAAATAAAAGACGATTTTTACGTATGCTTGAAAATATGAAAAACTTGAATACACCAAAATCAGAAAATCTAGCAATGAGAACTACAGTACCTTGGGATATGAATATAGAAAAAGTTACAAAAAATTTCCAAAATAGGTAAATTATAAACATGAGAAATTATAATTATTAAACTGAATAAATATTTTATTACATTTAATATTATTAAATATTGAATTAATATTTAATCATATAACAATTAAATTCATATTTCAAGATTAATATTTTTATATTCAGAAAAAATAATACTTTTATTTTTTAGATGTGATTATAATAATATTCATCATGTAGTAGGATTAATTAGTGTAAATTTATGGATCATTAAAAATAGTGCACAGCTTTGGTTACTAGATATTTCTCATATTTTGAAAGGTTTAAATAGCACTGACTTAATCTTAGATAAGGTAATTTCCCAATTGTATTATTATATTTTTACAGATATTAATTTAATTTATTTTACTTCAATTTATAATTAACAACACTTTTGATGCTTGTGTACTTACAGATACAATCTCAAGATGTTGAAAAACTTTTTAAACAATGGATTTTAGAAAAAAAAAATATGTCAATGATATTTCCGATATACACATTAACATGAAATATATGCTTATCAAATTAAGATTTATATACACATATGTACATTTAACAAAAATTTAATATAATATTAGTACTTATTACATTAAGGTTTTATTTATTATAATAAAATATAAAATATTTTACTTACTGAAAAATAAATAAAATATATTTGCTTTTGTATATTATTTTTCAAAAAATATATATTTAGATAAAACATTATCAAAGAAGTGAGATAAAATTATTCTTATATGATAATTAATTATTTTTATTAGTTTTATGAATATTCTGTGTATGGATTATAATTATTGATTTCCCAATATCATTAATGTCAGCACGATCATTGCATGGCGCTTTAAGAGTTATTGACAATTCAGTGCTAGTGTTAAAATATGTAGAAATATAAAATTATATTGTAGTTTTAATAATTATATTCTTTAAATAGAAAATTGATATAAAAGGAAGATTATATATAATAAGATTAATTAAATGTTTAATACAAATAAATAATAAGAAATTACTCTTGAAGAATATTTTAGGTTAAGTATGGTGTCGATATCATAAATTAATATTTTGAAAACATTAGAATGGATAATGTGATAACTGCAGAATGTTTGACACTTGATTTTGGACCTTTTGAAACTGTACATCGTTGGCAACGTATGCCTGAATGTGATGAATTTGTTGGTGCTAGGTAAATTCATTTTTAATAACCTATTAAAGGCTATCATTAAACTTTAATTAACAAAATAATATTTATGTAAATTAATTTTTTTGATATTTAATTGTAAATATTCATAAAAAATTAATATTATTCTCGTATTTATGTCAATTATGCAATTATAAGTAATTACATTTAACTTTTATATATTTATATATTTATATATTTATTCTTAAAATAATATATAACAAGATTTGATTTAACAGACGTAGTAAGCATACGGTTGTGGCATACAAAGATGCCATTTATGTATTTGGTGGTGATAATGGCTCAAGAATGTTAAATGATCTGTTGCGCTTTGATGTAAAAGAAAAATCATGGGGTCGTGCATTTGCAACAGGAACTCCACCAGCACCACGTTATCATCACTCAGCAGTAGTACATGATGCTTCAATGTTTGTATTTGGTGGTTATACTGGTGATATACACTCAAATTCAAATCTTACCAATAAAAATGATCTTTTTGAATATCGTTTTTTAACTGGACAATGGACAGAATGGAAATTTATTGGGATGTATGTTATTATAATTGTATTTTATAATAATCTTTATAAATTTGATAAAAAAATATTTCATTGTAGAACACCTGTTGCGAGATCTGCACATGGTGCTGCTGTATATGACAATAAATTGTGGATTTTTGCTGGCTATGATGGAAATGCAAGACTTAATGACATGTGGACAATATCTTTGTTGGTAAGATTTATATTTAGAATGTGTTAATTATTTTCACTAGCTTGAGGAATGTGTATTTTTTTAGCCTGGTGATACACGCATTTGGGAGAAAGTAGCTCAGTCTGGCGATTGCCCTCCAACTTGTTGTAACTTTCCTGTTGCTGTAGCTCGTGAATCTATGTTTGTATTTAGTGGACAAAGTGGAGCCAAAATTACCAACAGTCTTTTTCAATTTCATTTTAGAGAAAGACGGTAAATAAATGTAACATTAAATAATATAAAATATAATACTTTACATTCATAATTATTCGATTTTTATTAGTTGGACCCGTATATCAACAGAACACATTCTTCGTGGTGCACCTCCACCACCTGCACGTAGATATGGTCACACAATGGTAAGCTTTGACAGGCATCTCTATGTTTTCGGTGGAGCAGCTGATTCAACTTTACCAAATGATCTTCACTGTTACGATCTGGATACACAAACTTGGAATATAGTACTACCATCTACTGACAGTCAGGTTTGCTTAAAAATTATTTTTTATTATATTTACTATTATATCATAATTATTATTACTATTACAGGTACCATCTGGTCGTCTTTTTCATGCTGCAGCAGTGATTGGAGAAGCCATGTTTATTTTTGGTGGTACAGTTGATAACAATGTACGTTCTGGAGAAACGTACAGGTTTCAATTTTCTTCCTACCCTAAGTGCACTCTTCATGATGATTTTGGAAGACTGTTAAATGCTCGTTTATTCTGTGATGTAGAATTTGTAGTAGGTGAAGGCGATACAAAAATACCAGCACACATAGCTATGGTTGCAGCTCGTTCTCAATTTTTAAGAGCTCGAATTAGGCAAGCGCATGAAAAAAGAGAAAAACATTTGGAAGAAGTTTTAGGTTCTGCAGATGTACCAGTTAAAGATTTACCTTTATTAGAGGTATATTTTAAATAACTATCAATTTAGAAGAAAAAAACCAATTTTTTTATAAAACGTGACAATAAAATGTTATTTTTGTAGGTAAAATTAAAAGATGCTGTTCCAGAAGCTTTTGAAATGGTATTAAATTATATCTATACGGATCGTATTGATCCTACAAAAAGATTTGAGGATACATCAAATAGTCGATTTGATGATCCTTTAAGCAATGGCATCGTCCTTCTTATGATGGATGTTTATCGTCTTGCAGTTCAATTTAATATGAAACGTTTAGAGCAATTATGTGTGCATTATCTAGAAGCAACTATAAGTCATGCAAACGTATTGGAAGCCTTACACAATGCTGCACATTTAAAGTTATACTTCATTAAAGAATTTTGTCTTAGTTTTATAGTAAAGGAAAGTAATTACAATCAAATCGTTATGAGTCAAGAATTTGAGACATTGGATCAACCATTAATGGTAGAAATTATTAGAAGACGACAAGTGCCACAAACGAGAAACTTTTCAAAACAATACGAATCTGGTACAGGTATGTTTCATTGAAATTAATTTCGAATATTTTTCAATAATAATTTATTTTTATTAGGAACAACTTTAGAGCAAGATATGGAGGCATTTTTAATAAGTATTGGTAAAGAATTCTGTGATATAATTTTGATGTTGGATGGTGTGCCTATACCAGCACACAAAGCTGTTCTCGCAGCACGATGCAGTTATTTTGAAGGCATGTTTCGCTCTTTCATGCCTGAAAATAATATTGTTAATGTGGGTAATAAATTTACTATTAAATCTATATAATATAATTTATTTGTAATATTAATAATTTGTTACAGATACAAATTGGCGAGATGATTCCATCAGCAGAATCATTTGCTTCTTTAATGAGATACATCTATTATGCAGATGTTTCAATGCCCCCTGAAGATTCTTTGTATTTATTTACAGCTCCAGTTTTTTATGGTTTTACAAATAATCGGTTACAAGCATTTTGCAAACAAAATCTTGAAATGAATGTTACTTTTGAAAATGTTATACAAATTTTAGAAGCTGCAGATAGAATGCAAGCTAGTGACATTAAAAAGTACGCATTAAATCTTATAGTACATCATTTCAGTAAGGTAATTTATAATCATTTAAATAATGAATGCTATTATTACATATATAAATTTTATTATCCAATATATATTATTTATATTCATAAGGTTGCAAGACTACCAAGACTGAAGCAATTGAGCAGAGAATTATTGCTGGATATATTAGAAGCATTAGCAGATAAGCACAGTGAAGCAAGAACATGTCAAGATATGACAAATGATTGCTGATAAATGTAAGCGTTGAATCAGTATTTATATAATTCATATATACATTTGCCTCTAATCTTTCAAGATAAATATATAGTTTATTATAAGTAATCAGGTATATTTACCATTGTTTATTATTTTCAGGATTCTAATTAACACATTTTATATATAATATATATAAAGATTATATGTTAGTATTGTATTGTATCAAATTGTACTGCTGTTCATAATTGACAAAGATTCCACTCAAAGATAACTGTGTACAAGTAATTTTATCCATTTAAAGAATCATCATATAATTCAACAACACATTTTTATATATCTGTATAATTATATGCTTATGTCATTATAGGATAATGTACAAATTTATAATAATTTATTAATTTTTGAATATTATAAAATTATTTACAAATAATGTTCTCATATCAAATCATTATATTTCTAAAATATCAGTTATTATTATGGTATTTATGATAAAATATTGTATAAGGTTAACATGATAGCGTCTAAAAGACAGGCACAACATCTTCGGATCCCCTGGTGCTACCCTTTTCTCTTAGATTTAATATTACAGAACTCTACATTATGTGTCAAATATCAAATATTACATGTAAAAATGCTCAATACGTTTAATTACTAAAATAAATCTGTACGATTAATATATATTGCGCTAAAAATAGTATTATATTTAAGATGAAATCGACCCTTTTTTTTAAATATATAAATTTATTCGAATTTTGTAAATATCTTATCAAGACCATCATAACCTTTCATTCCTATTTTGGTACCAGCAACATGACAAGCAAAGGTTATAGCTGCCTGTAGAATATTTTGATCAATAAATTCTGTTTGATTAAATTTTGAATTTTCAATATCATGTTTCTTTGACTGACTTTTTTTAACAGGACTGTTTGAAGAACCTTTGTCTTTATTTTTAGCAGAAATTTTTACTTTGTTCAAATAATGTATAACCCCTGCATTAAATGTATCCCCAGCACCAAGACTGTCTATTATTTTTTGTGGTGGAAAAGCTGGTGATTGTACTGTAACTCCATCCGAAATACATGCCATTGCACCTCTATCACTCCAAGCACAAATAATAATTGTTCTAAAAAAATATGTTAAAAGATACATACTATATTTCATATAATTATAAATTTAATTTTTTATTTCTTATACCCTGGTTTAGTTTTTGCACTGATATTTTTCAATGTTTCACTCATATTGTTATATCCTCTACTTCTTGCAAAGTCTTTTGATATAAATACTATATCGACATAAGATAATAAATCTAATAATTCAGGTATAGATTTTTCTATCTCCAAACTAATAGTAATAGTCATATTCCATTTATTACTTTTTTCTATATTTTGCTTATCTGATAATCTCATAGACTTATTGTAGCTTTCTATATTTTGCATCATAGATAATAATTCCGTTATATTTCTGCCCTGAAGAAAAATAGTGATTAAAATTATTAAAAATATTGATCAAAGTTAATTATGTTCCTACTTCAAAATGGATCCAACTGTAGTTCTGCAATTTCAGTTGCATAAAATCTTTTAATGTCAATTCTGGTAGATTCGGATTATAATGTAAAATTGTACGAGTTCCAGTACTTAAACTTAGTATAACTGTTGATACAGGACATCCAACACCTTTGATTTCAGGACAATGTGAAAAATCAATATTATATTTTTTCATGTCATTTTGTAAGAAATTAGTATGTTCTTCTGCACTAAATACTCCTAAGAATTCACACAAATTTCCTAACAAAGAAAGAACAGTGCATGTATTTGAACTATTTCCACCTCTTTGCTGTTTATATTCAACAGACCTAAAAACTTTTATTCGATCAGTAATAACAAAATTAACAAATATTTTGTTGTGTTGCAAATTAACACATACTTTTGTTCACAATCCTCAAGAGGATAATATTTACATGTTTGTACTATATCAACACAGCTTAATCCAACAGTTAAAATTTTTATATTACTGAACTCCATTGAAGAAGACGTATCAATAATCTTCCTGTAGAAATTTGGAATTATATCGCTATAACACGAACTTTAAATAATAAAATAATAAATACAAAATCTATCAAATAATCATCATTAAAGATGATAAATAAGTAAAAGTTCGTATTTTTCTAATCTTTCCAAATTATGTTTAATTTATATATTCAGATAAATCGCCCAGCATAATATTTCATAAAAATAAATACTATTTTTTTGCATTATCTGAATATATTATGTAAATATGGTGCAAATAAATCAGTGAATATTAGTAGAATCACTTTATCATGTAATTACGACATGAGTGATAAAAATATGACTTAATGTACGATAATATTAAGTACTTATGTAGAATTTTAAATTCTTAAAATATTTATATTTCTTAGATAAAATATTTTTACAATATTAATAAAGTAATTTAATTTACATATAAATTAACTTCGATTATAATAAATACACATTAATATTTTATTTAGATGATTATATATGTATATAATACATTATGATATAAATATGTTATAATGTGCTATAATAATATGTGTATAAGAATATGAGTTATTTAATATAATAAATTATTTATTGTAATGATGAAGAAAATATTCTCAATTATGCGATTGGAAAGTTAAATGAAATAGTCTTTTATGTATTGGCTGTTAATTATCTCAAGTATCTAAGATTTTAGTACCAGAAACAATTTCATTGGTTGCTATTGCGTAAAGAGGAATATTTGTTCGATTTTACAGGATTAAATTATTCGTTAAATAATAAGTTATATTTTATTTTAAATTTAGATTTTATATTAGTTTTTATTTTAAATGAATGGAAAAATATAATTTTTTCTTTCTTTACAATTAGAGGAAAAAATTAATAAAATCACACAACCTAGTTTATTTTAGGACCATCTAGACTACCAAATATTTTTTCCGACATATTGCTGATGATTACTACAATCATGCATACCATACATACGTACATATATGTAGAGTAATAATTCGACTGTATTCAATATTTGTTTCATATAAAACAATAGTTTTCTTTCGATTGTATTGAATCATTTATATAAATTATTTGAATTAAAAAATTTATTTGTATTTAATAATATGTGGGCAGACACTATTTTAATTGTTTTCATTAGTGTATGTACAGCATTATTAGGTGAAGGTAACTTTAAACCATACAATAAATTTTAATTTTTCAAATGTTGTAATTGAAGTAGTTTACTTGGTATAGTTATGATCATAAATATTATTTTTACCCTTATATTGACAGGATTAACATGGTTGATGGTGTATAGAACTGAAAAATATCAGAAATTAAAAGCAGAAGTAGAAAAACAGAGTAAAAAATGTATGATGTCAAATTGTTTAATATAATAAAAATATATGATTTTTAATGTTATAATATAACCTTTATCTTATTTTTAGTGGAAAAAAGAAAAGAAGCTCATGGCGATTCATTAGATAAACAACAAAAAAAGAAAATAGAACGTGAAGAAGAAAGGCTAAAAAATAATAATAGAGATTTATCGCTCGTAAAAATGAAATCTATGTTTGCAATTGGATTTGCATTTACTGCCCTTTTGAGTATGTTTAATAGTATATTTGATGGCAGAGTAGTAGCAAAATTGCCATTTGTACCAATAAGTTGGATACAAGGTTTATCACATAGGAATCTACCAGGCGATGATTATACAGAGTGTTCTTTTATATTTCTGTATATACTTTGTACCATGAGCATTAGACAAGTATGTATAAACAGTTGTACAAGTATATCTAATTTCAAATATGTTTAACATTTATATTTTAATTTTAGAATATTCAAAAAATGCTCGGCTTTGCTCCTTCAAGAACAGCTAGCAAACAAAGTGGTAGTATCTTCGGACCGCCACCTCAACAATTTAAATAATTTTAAATTATAAAAAAATAAATACATTTGTATATTATTTGGTATTAGTTATTTCAAACTATTTCAGCACATTAAAACTATTCAAGCATAATATTAATAATTATAATAATCAAATTTTACATTATAGACTAAGTGTATAGTATATATACAAAAGTACTTACCGTACTATTAAAACTGACTTATCAAAACATTAATTACAAAGTTATTAGGAAGATACAATTGATTATTTAATGTAATTTAGCTGTAGAAAACACAAAAAAGAAAAATATTAGCTATTAGATTATTTATCAATATTTAATTATATTCAATACTAAAAAGAAAAATTGTTTACAATCATTGCAACGTTATATTATAAATATTTTTAAATGTACATATAATAAGATTAAATTATTTGATTATGTAATAGTGTCTTAATTAATTGCCTTAATGCTAGAATAGTTTAAAATAAACGTAACCAATAATTAAATAAAGTCCAAGTTATGTAAAAATAAAAATTACTTTCTGACTGAATAATAATATTTTAGTTTAGTTTATTGTTATTATTTATTGCATTTATTATTAATTTTATAATTTTTAACGTGGAATTTTGAAAAGTTTATTAAAAATTTTAATTTAAAATATCAACGAGATAATTGGTTATCTTTTGCCGCTTAATTGGTAATATCCAATCACTGCAAATATATCTCTATTTTTCTGCTAATAGTAAGGATTCAGTATAATTCTCAAGATGGCAGAAACAGCGAATTTTTAGTAGACTGAGAACTACGTTGTTGTTTATTTATCATATATATGATACAATATATAAGTAACATTATAATCTACGAAAAAATATTTTTTTGTAAATATAAGCAAAAATGTTTTACTTTTGAACAATATAGTCTGTGCAACATTAGTGTCCTTATGTGTATTTTTCTTTGCAATCTTAGAAAATAATTTTTTTACATCAAAATTTTAGAAAAAACTTTTTTTTATTTTCGAATTATTTACAAATAAGATGGATCCACGAATACATAGAAGATTAGAGTCGGAAAAAGGGCCAGGCGATTTGGTTAGTAGTATAACCTCACATTTTAATTCAGTAGTGAATATATATACGCATGTTGACAATTGTATACATTATTATACTTGCATTCAATGTTATATAGATTTTTATGAATTACACTATTTATATATTTTTTTATAATATTGATATTTTGTATTATAAAAAAATAAAATTTTATTGTAGTTATATAGTTATATAGTTTATAATTATGTTTCAAAATTATTTTTTGCAGTACAAGATGTATGTTTATTTTTATCTTTGCCAAATTCATATAATATATATTATTATATTACTTTTTATTGAGTTATTTGTCTGTATTCATTGTATTTTAATGGAATTTATAATATTGTCAACATATAATAGTAAACAAAGTGTTATCAACTTTACTTGGTGAATATACTATTATGTGATGAAATAATAATCTACCTCATAAAAAATCTATGAATTTTCAGATTGTTGAATGGTTAAATGAAGCTTCTACGTGCCTTGCTATAGATGTAAAAGTTTCTAATTTATGTAAAGTCCAAGAAATTTTATTTAACAAGGAACCACAATTACTTCCATTGTATTTGGATGAAACCATACAATTTTCTTTAGATAGAATTGCTGAGGTTAGAAAGACAGTTACAGGGTTTATTGAGGAAGCAGGGTAATTGTTATTACTATTTTTTTATAATATTTTGTTAGATATATTTTTATCAAAATTAATTGATAACTAGCTTTTATATTATATATCTACATATCTAAGACAAATACTAAATATAAATTATAGGGTTAAACAACCAGAAACAATACCACGAATAGTTCCAGTATTATTAAGACTTGTCTCTGATAAAGCACCTTTAGTAGCTAAAAGAGCTCTTCGAGCTAGTGGGAGAATTCTCAGAGCAGCTTTAAAATGGATTTCTTATGCAGCCGTAATAACACCAGAAATGGAAATGGCATGGACTCAACTTAGTTCTCTAAAAGTTCAAATTATTAATATGATAGATAGTGATAATGATGGGTAAGCATTCTGAATAGATATAAGTAAGGATACAAATAAATTTATAAAGTTATAATTAAAAAATATTGCATTACAGTATTAGGACACAAGCAGTAAAATTTTTGGAGGGAGTTGTTTTGATTCAAACTTATCCAGATGCAGATGCTCCAAAAAAACCAGATGATTTCTCTCTTGAAGATATTCCATTAACATTAAAAATAGCTCGTAGACGGAAATTAGAGGAAGAAGCGAATCATGTAATGGATTTACTTATTAAATTTCATGGATCCCCACATGTCAGTAGTGTCAATTTAATGACATGTATGGGTTCTTTGGCCTTAATTGCTAAAATTAGACCACAATTTATGTCTAGTGTAATTCAAGGTACTTGAATATGCTGATTTAATAAAGTAATAAAAATAAGACTAGGAAAAAGAAATGTAAAGTAAATTAGGCATATTTTATCAGCTTTACAGAAATTACAACATGATTTACCTCCTACCTTGTCTGATTCTCAAGTCACAAGTGTACAGAAGCAATTAAAACTTACTTTGCTTGGATTAATGAAACATCCATCTGGTATAGAATTTGCTTCAACTATTGCTAAGTTATTAGCTCAGCTTGGTGCCAAAGAACAGGAAATTATCAAAGCTTATCCTAAGCCAGAAGATGTCAGACGCATTAAAAAACGTCAACAAGTAAATTAAATTTTAATTGAATATAATATTTAAATTAATATAATATTTAAACATTTTCCTATTGTTATTTTTACATAGGAAGCAGTTGCAATTGCTGCTAAGCGTGCAAAATTTGATACTTCTTTAATACTTGAAGAAACTGAAGCAGTAGCAAGTCCAGTTCCAGTACCAAAATTACCTGAATTAATTGAACTCTCTGAAAGTTTTATAGCAGAAAGATTAAGTGTAGAAATAGCCACAGAATTAGTAATGGACAGTATGGTATGTACATTTTTATGTAACAAAATATATTATAATGTATTCAATATAAAGTAATTGAAATATTATAATGTATTCAATATTTTTAATAGGCATGGGTTCCAGATACTATGACAACTATTTTTCAAAGAGAATATCAACCAACTTCAACAACAGATATAAATGTACAATGTCAAACGATTGCAAAACTTTTAGCTGCACAAATTAAACAAGCAAAGGCAAAGAAAAGTAAAAAAGATGCCAAAGATGAGGATGCTGTAATGGAAGATTTGATCAAAAATCCAACCATTAGCGTAGCCGAAGCAAAACGAGAACGAAAACGTGAAAAAGATAGAGAAAAGGAAAAAGAGGCAAAAGCATCATTAGAAGCACATGAAAAATCGCTTGCCAAAGCAAGGAATCGTTTGAAATCTTTAAAATTATCAGAAGTTACAAAACCACTTACTAAAGAAGGAAAGGAAACGATGCTATTAATGGCAGTTAACAGAATTCTGATTGCAGAAAAAGTTGCAGTTCTTGGTGGTGTTTCTGCTGTAAGGTATAATAATTAATAATATTAATATGAAGAAATTAATATTAAGAACAAATAAAAAGTATCAAAAGTAAAACAATACGATATATAACAAAATATTAATTAATGTTGTAGGTCAAAAATCTTAACAACTTTAGCAGCAACTTTTAATCCATATATTAAAGAAGCAGTACTACATTATATTACAGATGATATGAGAAATCGTCTAGATTTAGCCTTAGGCTGGTTGTATGAAGAATATGCCTTATTACAAGGTTTTCAAAGGCGAACAACATTAAGTACAAAACCACAAGAAGCACCACATCAAGCCTACAATTTCTTGTTATGTACTTTAGTTTCTGCAATAGACTTAATTCAAGGAAAAGATCGCGACACTTTATTATATAGGTAATTTTTTTTACTTATTATATGCTAATTTTGTTATGTTATATAATATTATATTTGTCTATTAAAATCGAACATAATCATAAAATCAATATCGTAATAGATTATATTTAGAAGCTCCTTTAATTACGGAAGATGCAGTGGAGGCTTTGAAGATGGTTTCTTCAGACGAAACAAGAGGTCTTGCACCATTGCAACTATTAAAAGAAATGGTTATCAGAAGACCTACAAAGCAATTAGTTTTTTTAAATGTTCTGTTATGTCATACAGGACACGAAAATAACGCGGTATGTTGTTCTTATAATATTACTATAAATATTTTATGATATTATTTTATGATACTACTATAAAATGTAGCGTTAGTTGATTTATTTCTAGAAATTATATTATATGATATTATTCTTTGTTTTAATAGATAAGAGAGGCAGCAATACAATTGGTTTGTCAATTATATGGTCGACCCGAATTAAGCAAACTTATAGAAGAATATGCAGTTCTTTATTTAGGCTTTTTACGTTTGCAAACTCCTCCTGAAATAGTTTTTGGTCAAGATAGAGGAAGACCTCAAATAGAAAACCAATGGACAGAATCCACTACTAGAGCTTGCCTAGGATTATATCTTGCTTTATTAAGTGAACATCAAGATCTTATTCATGAGTTAGTTCTCTCATGTTTTCTAAAATTTTTATATGAGATCAAAATAAAAAATGTAATATTTATTCCATTAGGTTAGCAAGAGTTTATACGTCAATGGGAGCTGATGTAAAACGCATGGTTCTCAGATTAGTTGAAGGACCTGTAAGGTCGTTAGGAATGGGTAGTCCACAATTACTTGCACTTGTTGAAAATTGTCCAAAAGGTGCAGAAACTTTGGTCACTAGAATTATACATATCCTTACAGAAAAATGTGAGTAAATTGAAAGTTTGGTCTACCCCATAATAATTTATAATATTATAATATATTATTTTATATGCAGCTATTCCAAGTGCGGAATTAGTAGCAAGAGTACGAGAATTATATCAGACAAGAGTATCAGATGTAAGATTTCTAATACCTGTTTTAAATGGCTTGACCAAAAAAGAAGTTATTGCTGCTCTTCCCAAGTTAATAAAATTGAATCCTATTGTTGTTAAAGAAGTAAATATCTTTTTCTCGAAGTTAATTCATGAATAATTTTTAGTCAATACTAGTATATCAAATGTATAAAATTTATCTGTATTTGTATAGGTATTTAATAGACTTCTAGGTACACACAACAATGATAGTGGTGTACCACATACATCTCCAATTACGCCTGCAGAATTATTAATAGCTTTACACAATATTGATCCTAGCAAAGCAGAATTGAAAACTATTATAAAAGGTTTATTATTTTATTAATTCATTTTATTAGTTAAAATAATTAATATTTTCTTCTTTATTTAATCATAAATTAAATTACTTTACAGCAACTTCTTTATGCTTTGCGGAAAATCAAGTTTACACACAAGAAACTGTTGCCGTCGTAATACAACATCTAATGGAAATGACGCCCTTACCTACGCTATTAATGCGTACTGTTATACAGAGTTTAGCTCTTTATCCTAGACTTAGTGGATTTGTTATGAATATTCTTCAGCGTTTGATACTTAAACAAGTATGGAAACAACCCAAAGTTTGGGAAGGTTTCGTTAAATGCTGTGAACGTACAAAGCCACAAAGTTTTGCTGTTATTTTACAGTTACCTCCAGCACAATTAGCTGAAGCATTAAAAATGGCTCCAAATTTAAGATCACCTTTGCTAGCTCATGTTGAAGCATTTGCTGAAAATCAGGTAATTTTTAGTAATTTGCATATAATACTAATATTTTCTTTTATATCTATTAGTATTTGTTATTAATTATATGTATATTACAGAAGGCACACATTCCACAATCCATAATGGACGTTATACAAGGCAAATCACTATGTGATATGCATGATGAATTTGATATTGTAAATATATTTTTATTATAACTATAGAAATCTCTGATACATTTTACTTTAATATTTATTTAATTTAATAATTCAAAATAGTTTGATTTACTATAAAAATAATTATTATAATAATTTAAATATTTTATATTTTAAATTTTATTTACAGGCACCTCCTGGTGATTATCCATCCGAACAAAAAACAGATACAACAGAAACAGATTTATCAGAACCAGCTCCTCCTGGTTTAGACTAGCATAAATTTATTTCAATTTTAGGATCTGAAGCATCCTCATTTAAGTATCTCAATTTTAATGAATTCTCATTATGAACTATAATTTATTTTCATCGTAAATACTTCAAATATGATATCTTTTTATAATATGATATCAATACTCTTTTATTCAGGAAGAGTTCCATAATTGTTTCATAATAGACCGTATAAATTTATCTATCAAGAAAAATGCACTTTATTTGTGTTCATAATATTGTGCTATGTTGATATTTTACGTACGTAAAATACTTAATATTTTATAAAATTTTTCATATTTATCATACATATATGACATAAAACAAATCGATGTATATTATTTAGTAGATGACGTCTGTTAATAAGAACGTACTCTTGGAAAAGTGCTATATATCTTTTATAGACAACGTCCGTATATAAATATAATACTAGAAGAGTTGAAATTCGTAATCATACCACTGTAATATGAAAGTTATTTTATAAAAACTACAAATTAGAAGAATATAAATTTTATGAAGTTTTTTCAGAGAGTTTATTTACTTTTGTAAGTAATTTAAAGAGGTTTCATATTATTAACACTATTTTTGATTGCAGACACTATAAATAATTTGTCATCCTTTTTATCATCGTACTTTTGATATATATATATATATTTGTTTTAATTTATTTTTTTAATTTATCTTATTAAACACATTATTCGAAAGGCTTTCTTTCATACCGTTTGTTTTAGACAAATGAAAAAAAAAATAGTCATTATTTTCAAATTCTTATGTTAAAATGTATATTATGTTTATCCTTTTATTCTCTAATAAGAATACATGAGAGTTCCTACATAAAAACTATTAATTATAATTAGTATAATTGCACTTGTTTGATCTTACTGTTTTTTTTAGTAATAATCAGTATATAATTTTTTAATGTTTTAATGCTATTTTTTTTAATAAATTAAATATACGAAAGTTAAAGCAAATACGAATTTCAAAGTAATTAAAATATTGTAAAATTTATAAAATGAATTGAAAATTGAAAAAGATAAAGAAGAAATAAAATTTTTTATATAAAATATATTTTTTAGGTTCATTTTTTCAATATTATTATTTTATTTCTAATAAAATTTAACTTATTAATAAACGAAAACCGATTACTATCATCTAAACAGTCTTTATTATTTTTTGCAATAAACGAAGATGAAACTAGATTAAGAGAACCAGCTCCAATAACCTTGACATGTTATCAAGGTCACTGTCTTAAGGAACAATCTAAGTTTCAGTTTAGCTGTATCGTAATTATAAATTTTAAACTGCAGCAATAAATACTACAAGCAAATTCGAGGACATTGAAGACGGAGAAAATCTTGTAAATTAAAAATGAGCTTATTTCATGGTACTTTGTTCGCGAAAGACCATATTTTATGGATAGCCTTTTATCTTTTTATTATTTTATCTCTTCATCCATTACTATCAATAGCTACTAATACAATAAGTTATTGACTAACAATAACAAATTGATGGACATAGAATCGTTGTTAAAATAGACGAAGCAAAATTAGGAAAAAAGAAAATATAATAAAGGTTATGTTCTTAAAGTACAACAGATTTTCGGAAGAATAAAGTAAGATAGTGACAAATTATTTATTGTTCCCGTATATGATCCTCAAGGTATACTTTAATTCTTGTTATAACTCGCGACATAGTGTTAAGATTCATTATTTATTGTTAGAGAATATATATAGCGAAAAATAATTTACCTTACGAACACAAATGTTAATCGCAAAAAAATTTAATTGATACCATTATAGACATCCAGATATAAAACATAGAACACTTGTGGCGTGAAATGAGAGCGAAAATATCATATTATGGTACACGTATATACATAACATTATAAAATATTGTAAAATTTATATTTCAAAAATATGATGACATATATGATGAATATAAATGATGACATATATAATGAAATAATGATGACATATTATTAATTTGTTGAATTAGTAATAACCATATTAATTATAATAGATATTTATAATAAAAGTTTTTCTATTATATTATAAAATGTATTATTAATTTTTGAATGCAATTCTCGTCCCGTTTCGACTAAAAGTCATAAATAAAATAAATATTCGAAAGTTTTCCTCAGAATTCGATAATTTCTCAAGATAATATTTTGACGTATATATACATGATGTATTTTTCACCTCTAGAGTATAAATTGCATCAAGATTGCATCTTTTTCGTATATAGAGAGAAGTGGAGTCTCACCCACGCTCAATCATTCAATTTATTACTTATAAATTAATGAATGTTAAGAGTATATTTTATAAAATGTACATAGTATTTGAAAATTACACAAAAATCATGTAAATTCTTTAGTTAATAAACTTTTGATAAATAACGAATGGCTAAGATCTTTTGATTGTTACTCAGAATAGTTATCTTGACAACATGTCAAGGCTAAGATTATTCAGACTGGTTTCCCTAATCTAAAATGTTACTCCTAAATGAATATAAATTCAACAATATATTTATGATTTATGTAAAATTAAAACAATAGAATGATGAAATATATCTATAACCTATTCGTTTACATTGACAATAAAAAACAAGTAAAATGTCATGATATGTTGCAACAATATAGTCAATATTCTTATATCATCCAAAATCAACTCCAGTATCTAATAGGTCTCTCAACATGAAAGAAGCCTTCTTGGGTAACATTCTATAAATAAAAACATAACATTTTTTTAATACACATATATATGAACCGTTCATAGGTCAAAGCAATTAATTCCACTTTTAGAATTTTTGAAATTTTAATGCCAAAGAACTTCATTGATACTTAACTTTTTATACTTAATAAAATTCCTTAATAATATATACAACTTTATCAATTTGCTCTACTTATTGTTTTGTGGAGTTAATCAATTTGGCAAAAAAGCAACTCATATAAAAATAATATTATTAGTATATAATATTAAAATTTTACTATATGATATTAAATAATATATATAAAAAAAAAATATATATATATAATGAATATTCACAAGTTACCTAAGTAAAAATCCAATATATAATAGATATCCTGGTACACTAAATTCCGTATAATTTTTACGAACGCCATCCAAAATTTTTTTGGCTGCTTCTGAAGCAACCATTGTTCCGAAATAACTAGGTATCCTGTAATTGAAAGAAAAGAAAATTATATATCTTTTAAAATCTATTTTTCATTAGAGTATCAAAATAATGTAAAATTAAAAACTAACATACCTAAATCGAATATCTTTAATTAGTTCTGCTCTAACAATGAATGGATATACATGAACTAAAGTAATAAGAATATTACTATTAGAGTGCCTTAATTCTGTATGTAAAGATTCTGCTAAACCTTGAACGGCAAATTGTGCAGCAGATAAAGGAACATTTCCTTTACCACCTGTAAAACCAGAAAATTCTACTACAGATGAAAATTTATTATACAAATTTTTATACAAATTTTATAAATATAATGTCTGTTATACCAGAAAGTCCTGCTACAGAAGACAATGTTACAATGTGTCCTCGGCCTGCTCGTTGCATACTTGGCAACACTGAATCTAATAACTAAAATATAAATTATACAATCTTTTAATTATATTATATATAATAATTTAATATATAGAAAATAATATCTATATAAACAATGAATCAAGTATAGTTATTGTTATTTACCCAAAAATGACTAAGAACTGAAACATTAATGGTTTTTCTTATTTCTGGTGGTTCTCTTATTAAAGCATGTGAACTAGGAAAGCCACAACAATGAAACAGCATTGTGATTTCACCTATTTCTAAGATAATTTTAGTTACTGTAGCAGTTACCTGTAAAAGTATATGTATTGTAAAGACATAGGTTAACCATAAATGCATTATTATGTATAGAAAATCTTATGTACTTGATCTTCGTTTGTCACATCACAAATATATGGTTTTGCATTGCCTGATAGTTTTATAACGCATTGTACAGTGGCATTACAATTTTCTGGATTGATATCGACACAAGCAATAATCACACCTAATTGACTTAATTGAACAGCTATTTCTTTACCTATTCCTCTTCCAGCTCCAATAACCTAAATTATTAGACATGATATTTACCATTGTAATCTTGTATAAATTAATAAATATCTGTTATAAATGATAGATATTTAGAAGCATATTTTATAAATATCATTACCATTGCTACTTCTCCATTGAGACTTTTTAATGATGGTGGATTAAAAATTCGATAAAAAGCAACCAACATTGAACAACAAATCTCCATTAATAGAATTATGAGATCTAATATAAGAACAAGCAATGAATATAATCTGAGGAACATATTTGTTGTAGCTTTTAAACTTTTCCTATAAATGTAAAATTTTTATTACTTCATGTTGAATTGAAATTTTATTTGTAAATATATTTTATTTAAGATTTAGTATAATGTGGAAATGAAATTAAAGTTATATTCATTATATTAAAACCTATACCTTATATAGAAGAATTAATTTAATTTCATTCTGATAACATATCACTTTATGAATTAACTCTTCACTATTATATCGCGATTATTTAAGTTTGAAGTCTTTCTATTTGTATCATACATAACCTGAATATTAAAATAAGTAAAAATAATTATTGATATGATAATTTATTGTGCTTGTTACACAATATATATGAATAATCTAATATATATGAATAAATGGTAATAACTGATATGTGTTTGATTATATGTTAAATATACAAATTAATATAATAAATTAAATAGCGTATGAACCATTTCGGTTATTTAATAGAATATACATTTGTCTTTATTATATATATACATAATCACTGACAATATGTAATAAATATTATCTGATAGGATCAATTAATATTACTTACTTTTATTATGCCTTTTGAATAATCAAAATTAATTATTAAATTTATAATACTTATTTATTTGTAAGCTGGTTTAACTTATTATTTAATTTAATATTGTAATTTCGTTGTTTTATTCTGAAAGTTATATTTGTTTTATAAGGACATAGAATTAAAACAAAAAGTTTTCTGGTGAGTAATAATTGTAAACACATTTTTTTCAGAATTCAAACAAAGCGCGGCAATATGTTCAAATTTAAGAATTAACCATATGTAACCAAGCAACTAAATAGTTTGTATAATAAGTGAATTTTTCTACTCGTTTACTGTTATCTCAAGTTTGATTTCTGATATCAGACGTGAAGTACTTTATATAAATATAATTTTCTGAATATTTTTCAAAAGTTTCTATATAACATTAAATTATATTGCCTCTTTTATGAAAATGGTATCAGTAGAATCAGAAGAAAATGAAGTAATTACAAACCTTATTCTTGGCCCTCCAATAGAGTATGCGAAACGAAAGAGGTAGCATTAAAAATATTATATAAATAAAGAATTAAAAAATATTTCTTTTTTTTTACGTTTCATATTATTATCTTACATATAAAGCGTGTTTTTCTTAGAACTTCCCCACATTTACATTTCACTATTTATGTTTCTGTAACTGTTTAAAATGTCATATAATATTAATATAACAGTTTTAGAATAATTATTTTTTTTTTTTTGAAGATATGTTTCTAAACATAAGGAATGTATAAAAGCAGAAATTAAGAAAGAAAAATATGCACATCGTACATTTGGTCCACCAAAAGTACTGTTACAATTACCATCTCAATATTTGAAAAAAAGAAGCCGGAAAGAATATCGCAAAACAGGTATAGAACATGTACATATTCGTAATCCAGAATATCAACAAAAGTTACCATCATGGGTCCCAATAAAAATGAAAATTAAAGAAAAATGTGGAGAGTTGCCTATAGATCCTGTAAAATTAGGGCGTATCAATTTTAAAAAACAGAATATTATTGATGTTAAAAAATTTCATCCCCATAAACTTAAGGAACGATATGTAGATACACGGTATGGAGACTCTCATGATCTAAAATCTAGTGGATTATATCCTATTTATATACATAGAAAGGTATCTTGTTTGTATAAGCATGTAATTTATAAATAATTAAACATTTTCTTCTTTTCTTATTATTAAAATTTGTTCATGTTTAGGGCTTTGGAAAACTTCCAAAAATTATGAAGAAGATAAAATATGAAGTAATGAATAAGGAATTAAAAGAAGATAAATCAAAAAATGATAAACATATTGATGAACTTAAATACCACTGCATCTCTGAAGAAGAAAGAAAAGAACTTTTAGATGTATGAATATATCAGGATTATTGATATTGAAAATATTTTTAAATATGTTAATAATGTTATTTTTATTTTAATAGGGACTAAAAAAAAGGTGGGATGAAATAATGAAAGAATTTCAGTGTTTACCATTTATAATTGATACTCCACCAAAGGTACAGAGAAAGGCAAAACTAGAACATGAATTACAGCAACTTGAGAAAGATATTGCAACTCTTGAAAGACATTCTTACATATGTGTTAGTAATGATAATGAAAATGAATGAAAAAAAAAAAAAAAAAGAGTACATTTGTAAGTATTCAAAAATAAGACCATCCATGAAAGGCTACATCATTGATCATATTTTTAACTATATGAAAAATATTTATTACATACATTTATTGAAATTTATTAATAAGTGAAGCAATGACAGATAATGATCAGAAGAGATTAAATAAAATAAACAAATATTGATAAATATAAGTTTTCTTTATTTTATTAATACTATTACATAATAATGTTCAGAACTCTCTCCAAGTTTCAGTGATACTACAAGACTCATCTTTATCATAATTAACAACCACTGAATAAGATTGTGCCTCAGTTTGATGTTCTTCTGTATAAGAAAAGTTTTCAGATATTTCAGAATCTTGATTTTGTGTTAATTCTACTAAGGACACTTGTGGTTTTGATAAATTTCTTGTATATAATTCTGAATTTTGTATATCTAATACACGACTGTCATATAAAACAGGTATATTACAAAACAGACATCGTACTTCTTCATATTCTTCGTCTAAGCAGAGGTGATAAAGTTGCCCACATATAGGGCAAGATCGATATTGAACTGTAGTAATTTGAAGAAGGGTTAAAGCACATCTGGGTAACTTATGTCCTGATGGACATTTTGTAGTATTCCAAGATAAATCATTAATAATCTGCCCACATAGATTACATGATTCCACTTTTAATTTGAAATGAGACGTTTTGTTTAACGCTTGACGCACGTATTGTGTTGCAACTGTTTCTTCTTCTGTATCTTCACCAGCAAGATATATTTCTAAGTACATTCTTAATAGACTTGCAGACAATTCTTGATCTTTTGATAAATGTTTTTTATCTGTTAAACGATTGAGATAAGCACATGCACAATGTACAAAAATTAGTGGTTGAGCTTCTGCTATTTCACCTATATTTTCAATCCTTTGAATCATTTTTTTTTTTGTTAATACTTCAGTTATAAGTGATAGCCACATTGATATCCTTAATTCGTATAATTTAAGTGATTCTAAATTTTGTGACATCTTAGGTAATATAATCATTGGATCTGAAATTTTTGCAGCTTTGAGTCTAATTAATTCGAAACAATCCCAAGGAAAGTTAGAATTTATATCTTTATAATTTTTTATTATATTAATTGGATCCCATTTTTCTCCATCTAAGGATAATATGTATAATACGCTTGGTTCTCTTGTAATTAAATGATCGTATGTACTATTAGGACTAGTTATACAAACTAGCATTGTACGATTAGGAGAACAGGCAAGACCTAAATATTGAACACGTGTCTGAGGTAACTTATGTTTGATTGAAATGCTTTTTAAGTTATTTTCTTGTGTATCAAAAGCATACATCATACCATTTTGTGTTGTAATTAAAATACATTCAGATGCAATAACAGAGATTCCTAAAAGTAAATTTGAAATTCTTTAAATTATTTAACAAATTAAAATTTTTATTCAAATTTAAGACATTTAATTATACATGCATATATATATATATATGTATATATACCTGAAATAGTAAATCCTTCTATTTGTAAATAATGTGTATACATTAATTTTCCCATTATAGTCAACCCAAATAATAAAAGAAAGAAACCTTTACAAGCAATAAATTGTATTCTATTTTCATTCTGTGAAACCATAAGTAAAGAATTGACTGAGACACGATCTGGATATGTATAGTATTTTTCTATCGATGTATTCTCAAAACATTTATTATTATTGTTATACAGGATACCTTGTATCTGACCATTACAACATCCAATAATAATTAAGTATGTATTAGGTTTTATAGTACACCACAATAATACATTAATTTTTGTGTTCATATTTAATTTTATTCTAGATATTATAATTGGTTTCATATTTTTACTGGAATCAGATACTTTATGTATTTTCCAAATCACTATGTCTGAACTACGAAAAGCAGTTACAAAGTATGCATAGTAAGTGTCTTCTAATTTAAATAATTCACTCCATGTCATTGCACAAGCTTGCAATTGTCTAAGATTTTCTTGTATCTTTGTAAAACGTGATTCTTCATTTTTACAACTATCAAAATTAGATTTAATATTATCTTCAACAGTTTGTAACCATATAGATGAAATATCACATATAGAAAACCAATTTCTTAATACTTGATGTAAAAGTTCAACAGCACCAACAGAAGTTATAATTGCAAGCATGCACTTACTGGGATGGATTAAATTTTCTGGTGACCAGGATACACGAACTATTTTTGGTAATATATTGGTTGCATCATCGATCTTAGGAACTAAAGCAGCTTCCATTAAGAGTGAATATACTTCTCTGCGTTTTATATTCCATGTCAACGAAGTTATTTCATTTATAAATGCATATGCGGGCAAAATATCAGAAGCATATATAAAAGATCGTGAAAATTTAATATTTGGCTGAGGATTCATCGGAGAAGGTATTAATTCCTAAAAGTATGTATTAAATCAATGAAATTACACCATATATTTTCCTTTAATATAATATATATATATAATTATTTAATATAATGTAATATAATGTATATACACACATTTTTAGCAATATTGTAGATTAAAATAATACATTCAAAATAAGACACACACAAATATATATATTATATTATTAAATATTTGTAATTGTATTTACTTACAAATACATGAATACCTTTTTCTGTAATGACACAAATACCATTATTTGACGTCCATTGTACTGCAAATAATGTTGTAACCAATGGAGAAAAAGTTATATTATAAACTTCTTCTAGCGATATCATATTTAAAAAGTTATAATTTTTTTAATTAAATAAATATATATTACTATTTATTTAATTCAACAAATAATTCTAATACAACAGTACGCTAGTTAAGACATTCAAGAAATGAATTTTAACTGAATTACATTCAGCAATTTATATGAAAAATATATGTATATTTTTCAGAGACAAAATGTTTTTTGTAATCAGGTTATGACATTGTAAAAAATAATGCTCAAACTGTATCTCACAAATCAAATCAGTTTCGAAATATCGTTTAACAAACAGTATCGATATCGTGTAGTCGATAGTCACAATGGTGGAAGAAACGACTTAACGATGACTTCATATCTTCATCCTTATATATATATATATATATATATATAATATATATATATAATATATATATATAATATATATATATATATATGTATATAATATATATATATAATATATATATATAATATATATATATATATGTATATATATATATATATATATATATAGAGAGAGAGAGAGAGAGAGAGAGAGAGTGACAAGCTAATGCAACATGCTGCGCTGTAAATCGTCATAAGTTTTTCATTTCATTGATGCTGTGACCATCTGTCTATCGGACGATCTTCTTTTTGGTATAATTTAATTGTTTCGGATAGGAGTAAAACGTGAACGTTAAAAGTATTTGTAGTAATTAACGTTATCGATACAAAAAGATATTTTAACTTAACAACTATGGCAATCGACAAAAGTTTTATAAATGTTGTGGTCTTAAGTTTTGGTTTCATGATGGTGTTTGCGGCCTTTCAAACCATGAGTAATATCGAGGTGAGTTTATCACGTGATCGTTATATTTGCGATGTTCGATTTTCTATTGTGCGCTAATAAATTGTTCGTACGATAATATATAGGCATTCATAGAAAAAATGTTTCTTATGTTTAATTAGAACTATTTCGCCGTATTAACTTTATCAATTTTAATATTTGATACTTTACCTTTTCCGTTCATTTTATATTACTTTCAAAAACGCAATATTTTTAATAAAGTAGTCCTGCTCGATATTGAAATGATTGTGAAATATTAAAGCTGTAACGAATAATTCATTTTTATGAGGCTAAAATATCGAACCACCTGTTGAACATTGTAGAATGAAGTAATAATTATTACGTGTTTCAAAGTGTACTTTATCATTGTCGTAGATAAATGTACTCAACCTATTGAAAAAAGTATTATTTTAATAACAAAAAAACATAAAAGAAAATGCATTTTTAAGAAGCTTTAAATCGTTTTTTATTAAATAACGAAGTCGTATACTTTACATAAGAATTACGCTCATATATTCGTATTTATTACATAAATAAATGTATGTATATAGATTTACTTGTTATGTAAAATGCTAAGTTAATGTCAACAATCACGTGCAAATTTTTGAAGATTTCCACTTTGGCGAAGAGTTATAATTTTCTTTCAAGATTATTGTATTTTACAATTGAAAGTTAATTATCGGCTCTTCAAAAATGTATTATTTTATTTGAGAGCGTATTAGAAATGTAATTTTTTTAATGTTATCTTTCACAAATTACAAAAAATAATTGATATCGTTTGAGTTATCTAATGATCAAGGCAATAATAGATCCGATTCTGAGTATCTCGAGAAAAGAATTTAGAACACTTTGAAATGCTTTCTGAATGATCTCTTCACAAACATTTTAAATAAAGAGAGTAATCGTATTCGTTAAACCAAATAAATCAAAGAACCAATCGAATAGATTCCAACAGACTATTGAACGCCATAAGATTTAATTAAAAATAAAAATATAATGGAGGTCGCAAATTTTTATGGATTTTGTAGTGACCAGAGGTTGTTGTCATAGTTCAATAAATTCGTTGTATTAAAAGTTAAGATCGCTTTCACTTTGGATGAATAATTATAGTGAAATATTTTATAAGTATGTTATAATAGTGATGCGAAGTAAAAAATGTTGACGAACATTTTTACAATTATGCTTTCATACTTCGTATTTAATTCACACACACACACACACACACAGAGAGAGAGAGAGAGAGAGACGCGTGCGCGCGTTATTAACAAGAATACCAACGGTGAAAGGCAACTAAATAATATACGTATACATAGAATGTTAACATATTGCGTATGGGTCACGAGATATCTTATTTTCATATTTTTTCGACTGAATCGATGACTTAAGCAACCAGAGATAAATGTTTTTGTTGCGTTACCAGGGTAATGAAGACTTGCGCGTTCTTATGACAAATGATTAGCAAAATAACTGAATGTTGACATTCCGAAAATGCAAAAATAATCAGTTAGTATAGCCAGTATATACCTATATTTTTAAAATTAATAAGTAGGAACAGGTTTGAACAGGTTATAAGATATTTATATTTTAACGATAACATGAAAAGGAATAAAAATAGTGGTAGACTCTGCAAAGTAGAACCTGTTTACAATTATCTGATAGAAAAATTTTTAACCGTTTATACTCCTCATCAGAACCTGTCGCTAGATGAAGCCATGATCCCTTAGCGTGGAAAATTAAAATTTAAGTTATAATTAAGAATAATTTATGTAAATATAATACCAAATGCAAATTAAATATGTGCATATACGCATCCTATTGCTTGCCAAGCATGCTTTTGGAGCGTTCAAAAATGTGCGGGTCTTGGGAGCGCCGTACGTAATGTGTTAAATTCAAGAAATATTTTAAAACATTTGTTTCAGTACATATTGTACATGCAGAGATGAATTGAACAAAACCGTCGATTATTTCTTGATTAGATAGCAGCTACATCGTTCAAATATCACTATTTGTTGAAATTCCAGATTTCATTATATTCTAATATTCTGAATACGTAATAAGCGAAAATTAAGTTAATTTCTCTCTCTTAATTTATCGGATTCTTGGTGGTTTATTATCGAATAATTTTATTTCATTCTTAATTTATATTTTTTTAATAAAAAATGAGGCCAATATATATTAAAAATATCATCAATGCAACTAAAATCGAAGTACGTTATTAGAATGTTATTAATGAAACAATATCAAAACACAATACATATCAATACAAAAATAATCTAAACAATTATTTTATCATTGAAATATTTTTGTATTTATTTATTGATACTCAAATATCGTTAAAATTAGATTAATTTTATAATATTATTGAAGAAAAAAATCTTCATCAATTTTCTATTTCGCTATCGGTCATTATTGATCGTTTGTTGCGATGTACCAAATCGTGAATCTACTATTGAAAAGATGACTGTTTCAAGTGATGTCACAGTCTCTAAAATAATTTACAATTTAACGAAAAATGATATGAATTATAAATTAGTTCATTATAAAATAGATAAAAGTGATATAACAATTACACTTTTCAAGCGAGATTAGAAAAATTTTAGTATGTAATACTAAAAAAGAATCATATTTTACTATGATGTACTTAAATATAAATAATATGTAAAAGTTAAGTATAAATAATGTAAAATTCATTATTTCTTAAAAAACTATTTTTCTTTGTGTAACATAGCAGTTTATTATCTAAAGTAAAACTTAGTTGTACAATTAAGTAGTGGAGAGTATCATTTATCTAATCAAATATTGAATAAGAATTATTAAACAAGTTATCAAGAAAATAATTGAAAAAGTGCGATTTAAAAAAAAATTATGATAAATCGAGAATGCTTCAGGTATCAAGTATCACTTCAATATGTTCTGTGTGAACTTAGCAAATGTATCAGTTTTTTGAATTTTATATGAAACAATTTATGTCTCATGCATGTACAACCTTCCAACGTTAATATCTCTGTATTATCTCTATCGAAATAGGGACGACGTTAGATATAAACTACACTTGCTTTCATAAATGTGAAAGTTGTACATAAAATTATAGCAGCATATTGATCTTATTGTTAGTACTGTCTATGATTGTGTCTCATGAATTTTATTAAAATATTATATAATTAATGTATAAACATTTATAGTTTTTAATAATTATGTTTTCTTTAAAAGAAAATATATTCGTTCAATCAAAATTAATTTATTACATTTCGTGTATCGTTGTTTCAATAATTCACAACCATTCAATCGATATACAATCAGATATATGTTCGTTTACAAATACGTGTTTTTTTATAGATTAGTGAAAAGTTTATTAATTTATTTATTTTTGCGACATAGTCGTATATTTTAAGATAGATGTCATCTAGTTGTCATGATTATTTTTTTAAATTGATTTTTTGTTATACTGGTAATTAAAAATATTATTTTCAAGGTTTTCGAAAATATTTTTTACAAAAATAGCTATTGTTTTTATATTCCTTTTCTTAAATTAGTAATATTGTTATTAATCGAGTATTCTTCTAAATTGGTACTATTTTGCCAAGTCTTTTTTTTTTTGTTTCGTCAAGAGGAAAAACTTTCATAGGTCCCCTGAGCCCGATACTCAAGGGAGTGTCGGATTCAACCCGCCTGAACATACTCTCAGGTTCGGATCGCCTACCGACTAAAAAACCTCCCGATGCTTAATACTAACTCGCTGAAGAGAGAGGGGGTGGGCGGTATTGCGCATAAACGTAATACATATTCGCCTAGTACCCCTCCTCGGTGAGCCAGGTCGGTATTCGCCTTGCTCTCATTCACTCATTCACAATCATACCACAACTATTTACAATCACAGCGCACTCGACAGAGGCCCACGAGCCTCCGGAGACACAATTACTCCCTACATATATACATATATACATACATATACATATGTATACATACATATTGGCCTGATCATTACCCCATGGTGCGCTGACCAGGCCCATTCACATACGTATACACATGTATACACTCACACCTAATATTTTGCCAAGTATTACACAAGTCTTACATGTTACATGCGTATATCTATAGATGGTGATATGTATATAGGGATTTACATGCACACGTTCGAACGTGAACTTCTTTCGTTCGTGCTGTGGCTATGCCTTTTGTAGTTAGAGTGGAAAGTAGAGAAAATATCGGTTGCTAACGACGGCCAATAATGGCGAACACGGCACAAATGATGTATAAACTCTTACACATAAAACAATGGTAACCAATTCAGATCCAATGCGTAACCAGAACATGAAACGCCAGGATTATATACATTCTTTAATCATCATAGATTCTTTATAAATCATTTATTTCCATTTATGTTACTGTACGAAATACAATAAAATAGAAAGTAAATATAGCAAAATGAGATGAGTGTGGATATCATGTTAATATGACATACCCTATATGATTCAATATAGTATAAAATCGATCAGTTTATCCCGATGAGCAATATTAATGTATCTATATAATCAAGATTGCCTGATAATCGACGAAATTTAGGTATCTTTAAAAATGTTATTACTGAATAATATCTTTATATTGCAAAATTATATAAAAGTAAGGTTATGGAATTAAATCTACAGATAAAAGAGTATAAATTAATATGTCACGTGTTACAGACATTAACCTTTAGAGCTCTGAATACTCCCGGCCGAAACGGTCCGTAGGGACGGAGCGCGGCTAGCGCTGACCATCACTGGGGCCGGAATACTTTTTCGCCACATTGAAGTGACTATTCAAGGCGCAAACAGTAATAAATTATAGTAGTTCGTTTGCAGAAGGTTAAATAATTAAAGACTGTTATTTTTGAGCATTAAAATTATTTATTATAAACATAAAAATTTTAAAGCATTAAATTTTACAATCAACTAAAAAACTTAATTTAATATTTACAACAGAAATTAATAATTTAGTTGTGTATGAAAAATTTCAAAACAATTATCGATACATCGACCGACATCGCGTTTTTTGCATTCGTATCGCGTATCGCTCCTTCTCTTATTCTTTACGCAAATAACACATTTTCTTCTTGTCAACTGTTTTGTGCCCGCACGATTCTCACATTTCGACAGAAAATGCCTTTCAGTTAGCCGAAACGGTAAATTTTCAGATTTGCTTTTTCCTCCTTTTGCCACGTTACTATTTTGTGGATATTTTCGTAAAATGTCTTTCATTAGCGCTAAATGAAATCTAATTGGTTAAAGAGAGGGACGTAAAGTGAGATTTCCGTAACGGAAATTCCCGGAGATTTTTAGGACCCTAATACTGCCCATCCGCTATCTAAGTAAAGCAAATTACTAACGAGTGCCCCTGTATTAATATTACATAAAAATGACTGCATATTGATTGAAAAAATCGACAAACGCATATATGCACCCTTAGTCTTGGCCGATGGCTTCAAGAAAACATATATACGGCCTTAGGCCACACGGATGACTTTCGATAAACGCATATATGCGTCCATAGAGCTCTAAGGGTTAAAAAAACTATTCGTGATATTTTCACTACTGGCATTAACATTTCAAGAATTAGTATAAATCGAAGACGGTTGTGTTGAGAAATTTGAATCTTTGTCATTAAAGGCTTTTAAACGTAGAGGATAATTAGACACTATTAGAATATATATGTATATATATATGTAAAGAAAGTATACTTTCTCCAGGTAGATTTGTCACGCATCTCATGGCCCGCCCTTCCTTTGTTTTTGTTATTTACAAATTCTTTTGTTACCTACAAAGCGAGCCGTTAAGATTTGGAGAGAGAAACTGGCAGTAAGAAATAGAACGTAGACGAGAGAAGTAGTACGAGAGTAAAATATAAAATTTAACAGAGTGAACAATAAACGTAAATTGTCGTTTCTTTGTTCACAGAGAAACATATTTCCGTTTGTCACTTCACACTAATTAAAACGAGTTAAAATAAAAATTAAGATATATATATACTATATTATCGTCAAGATATATGCACTGATTAAAGTCTATTTGTTTTGTTCACAGAATACCGTTCTAACAAGTATACATAATGAAGATAGTAATTTCAACGCTAATGCATATACTAGTTTGGCGATTCTGTACGCTGTATTCGCAACTTGCAATTGGCTAGCACCATCGTATATTTTGTTGACCGGCCCAAGGATAGCCATAGTCACTGGTTGCTGCTGTTACGTTCTTTTTATAGCGTCCTTTCTATGGCCGCATCCGGTCTTTCTCTACACTGCGTCAGCGATTCTCGGAGTTGGTGCAGCTTTTATATGGACTGGACATGGTCAATATCTTACCGAAAACAGCGATAATGAAACAATGTCAAGAAACGCTGGGATCTTTTGGGCGATATTTCAATCATCTCTTTTCATCGGCAATCTTTTCGTTTATTTCATGTTTAATAGTGAACATATCGAAAAATCAGTACGACGGACCGTCTTCATTGTACTCATTGGGTTAGCACTTTTTGGCACAATAATTTTAGCAGTATTGAGGAAACCATCTCAAAGATTAGCTCTGGGAGAAGCCGAAGGAGTATCCAGCGCTGATAAGGAACTTCATATACCCGAGCCAGCGAAAGAGAAACCTCTTTTAGCAGCTTGGTACGCTTTGAGAGACGCATTTTCTCTTTTCCTTACACCAAAGATGCTTTTTCTATCTTTTACATTCATTTATACAGGTCTTCAGCTCACTTTCTTTTCCGCTGTATATGCTTCTAGTATAGGTTTCACCAAAGCAATGGGTGAATCGCGAAAGAGATTGATCGGTTTATCAGGTATATTTGTAGGGATTGGTGAAGTCGTTGGAGGTACCTTGTTCGGTATTTTTGCATCCAAAGTATCCGAAGCTTGCGGTGGTTCACCTGTTGTTATTATTGGTTGCTTCACTCATCTCTTCGCTTTCATTAGTATATATTTGAATTTACCAAATTCAGCATCTTTCATAGATACAGATGAAAAGAGTTTCATTGAGCCCTCTTCTGTCCTCGCTATGGCGGGAAGTCTTGCCTTGGGTTTTGGCGACGCTTGCTTCAATACTCAGGTTTATTCCTTACTAGGAATTCTTTTTGCAGTAGAGAGTGCATCAGCGTTTGCGCTTTTCAAATTCTGTCAATCGGTAGCCGCGGCAATTAGCTTTGCTTATAGTAGTAAAACTGGTCTACATGTTCAATTATTAATACTAGTCATTTCGATTATTATTGGAACAACAACGTTCGTTTCAGTTGAACGAAAAATGCGAAATTCTCAAAGCCAGAATCAACCGGACATCGATCCAGCACTTGTCGAAGGACAAAGTATAGCAGATTGAAATAATTCTCTTTTGTAAAAAGATTTGATAAATTCTAAGAGAGTTATGGCAGGGTGTAATTCAATAATCGGTGTATCATGTTCAAATTTAACAATCGAATTCTTTATTGCGATATATATGTGATCATTGTTTGAACACACAAATCTTGAAATTAATTAGAACTTCGACAATAATCTATTTGTTATAGTATTGAATCAACAATAGATGTATCGATGAAGTTATTATATCCGTAAGTAGTGTTGAGTTTTCTCTTTATTATTTTGTCAGTTGATTCTTATACTATTATAAGTATTAAAACTTAAAATAAGTAAAAGATAACGCATACACACACATGTGCGGGTGCACACACATGCATACATATATGTATTACGTATACATTATGTGTAGTTTATGATTCGTAAATTTGAATTTTCTAAAATCGTATAATTTATACAAATATTTGAAAGATATTATAAATTCGAAGGATTAGATGTTATTAAATATTATTAAAATAATTATATCGATTATTATTAATATAAAAAAGATAAATGATCTAGATGTAAGTTTTTAATCCGATTAAGTTAATGTAATTATTTACAAAGAAAAGACTGTAACAGAGTGATCGTCATTTATATATATATATATATATATATATATATATATATATATATATATATATATATATATGGTGAACTTCCATAGAATGTTCAGACCAATGTTCTACAAAGAGAATCGAAAGGAATTATATAAATTTGATTTTCTTTGTAGAAAAACATTTATGCATTTGGTTATGTACCTGACGACGAGAAAGACTTTTAAGATATCTTTATTGAGCATTTTTAAGATAACGATAGAATTACAGTCTGTCGATTCAGCAAAGATAAACGAACGTACGTAATAGAGACAAAAGCATATCCACAACTTTCAGATACTGGTAACACTTTCGGAACAGAAAGTCAAAGCAAGTCTTAAATATGATCTATGTAAATTCGTTTCCGAGTTCAATGATTGATCATTGTTTACTAACCAATAGCTGGAGCCTTTTGTATCTATCACGTGATTAATATGCGAATATTTTATTTACCTTTACTGACTTGATTTGTTGAGTAGACTATAGATTTAAGGTATTATATTTACATGATCAATAAAACACTTTTAACTTCGTTGTTATTACAGTTGACTTTTAAATGGATAAGCAGTTATGTATAGATTTTCTCATTCTATACATATATATATATATATATATATATATATATATATATATATATATATTTATATGTAAAGAAAGTATACTTTCTTCAGGTAGATTTGCCGCGCGTCTCATAGCCTGCCTTTCCTTTGTCTTTTGTTATCTACAAATTCTTTTGTTACCTACAAATCGAGCAGTTAAGATTTGGGAGAGAAACGGGCAATAAGAAATAGAACGTGAACGAGAGAAGTAGCACGAGAGCGTAATATAAAATTTAAACAGTGTGAATAATAAACGTAAATTGTCGTTTCTTTGTTCACAGTAATTAACAAATAAAGAATTATTGCTTTGTTCACAGAGAAACATATTTTCGTTTATCACCTCATCCTAATTAATCCGAGAGATTTAATATAAATATATATATATATATATATATATATATATATATATATTTCGTATGAAAACATTAATATATTTAAAATGAGATAAAATATGGCAATTTGTTGCAGATAAATATATATATTTATAATAAAATCTAAAGTGACCAGCTTTTTGTCATTACATTTTGTTTAAATCATTTTGCATGGAAAACAATATTTATATAGGATAATTGTTGTAGCCAGTATAATTAAAACTTTGGTCTTATTTAAAATAAAACTAATTATTTCAGGAAAAATACTTTAATCATCTAGCTGACAAAGACTGGCGACACCTCTGTTTATCCAATGTGATTCATCGATTAATGTCGGAAGAAGAATGAACATAACAAAGTTAGAAGAATGTCCTGTAGTTGCTAAAATACCACGTCGCGCACTCGTCTTATAAATAGGACAAAAGTAAACTGACGAAAACTGAAGTTCGGATTTCAATTTCGGTTTCAACCAAATTATAGGCAAAGGATCGAACATAACTTTTGGTTTTGATTCATCGAGCGAAGCCGTTTCTCTGTTCCATCTTGAACCTTCCAGGAAAAGACCCTAAAAACAAAAAGATCAATGCCAGAAAAGAAGGATAAAAAAAATTTCTTGATGAGAAGAAATATATTATACCCTTATGTAAACTCCAAGAGGCGGTGAACTATCAACTGTTGTTTCGAATTTAGTAACTTCAAAATCAAAATCTATCAGATCAATAGGTATCTTATACTTGCGAGCATAATTCTGTAAAACGCCAGTAAGAAAGGATTGAGTAAAAAAGAAACCGGAGATCCAAAATACAACTGGTGCGTCATTATCGATCCAATCTTGTAAAAATTCTATTCTTGCTAATAGATCGTTTATGTAACTTCCTAATGGTTTCAAAGAAGAATACGATTTTCTATTCCATGCAGAAGGTACTTTACCGATACTCATACTGATAAATATTTCCTCCAGTTCGGATGACATTACTACTTGACCTTTTATGGCTTTCTGTATATTCGTTAACGTACTCTTTATAACGTTTGTTAACTGATTAAATTTAATAAGTTCCTGACGTAAAACAGTGTTCATACTATTTATATAGAGCACAGGATATTTTTCCGTAACGTATACCATATTGAATTGAGATGGCATTTTCGATAATATATCGGCAGCAAGATTATATACCGTTTCGTCCAAATCTCGTTCAACGCCTACTCCACTTATTTGTGGTTGTGTCAAGAGAACATCCGAAAGTAATTGCATTGATTCTTGATTATCTTTTGAAATATCTGCATTATCATGCAGGCCATATACTTCAGGCGTCTGATTAATAGGTAAATTTCGTATATATTCGATACAGCCTTCGTAATCGGTGTCTTCAGGTAAATGATAAATTCCACTTGGAGAGAAGGAATATCTATAATAAAATAAGTTCGTAAAAGCAAATAATCGATATTAAATTAAAAAAATAATATTCGATACATAAAAACGTATTTACTTCCTATTTGTAACGACTTCTGGATTATAGAAATTTTTTAATAACGAATTAAGTAAACGTCTGTCCTTATCATCAGTTACTCGTCCTCCGTAATTGCACTCTCCTGTTAGATATAGAAGCGCTTCGAATGGTACATTATCATAATCGTTTAAAAACAGCTGAAAAAGATCGAAATTAAAATTTTATATTTGCGTAATTACGTTTAGAGAATATTTTACCTGCAGTTGTAAAATGCTAATGCGTAAATCAGACTCATTAAACTCGTAAGGAATGTTCCATCCTAGCGGTCCAAAGTTTCGTCTTTCTTGAACTACAGCATGAAAGAAACATAAAGAAAACAAAAGACTTCTCCATTCCAAAATTTTGGAAGAACTATGAAAGAATTTCATGTCGGAGATAGGATCATTCAAATAACTGCGCAGTAAATTATTCTTCAAGCCCTTTGGTGGTTCGTTTGTCATTTTAACGCCGTTCTGTAAGATAGAAACGGGAAATTCATCGGACGGATAACTGGTAAGCCAGAGCCGAAATTTAAGGTGCGTGTTTTCTGGTACAATAATTTCATCGCAAATTCTATCCAATTCCTTCATCCAGGAAATAGCAAGATGGCAATTCTGCAAAATGACCCATTTACCGCTTTTGATACTTTCTTCGATCATATTGGTTGCTATTGGACCTTGACCTTGGCCTAATGAAATGGTCATGAGGTCTTGTTTCGACAAGCCATTATCTTCTGCGAATTTAATTAGACCTGCCATTGGATCGGAACCCGGAGAAAGTATGAATATCAAAGGAGTGACGTTACTAGAATCATTGTAAGATCCTTGAAGATCAAATGGCGGGGGCTCAACGAACGATTGATCCATATTTTCTATTATAAATATTTGGACTGCTGCCACGATCTTGTCAGGTCTGATACATCGAATAATAATAAGTTTCTCAAGATTCCATCCTTCCAATTGTTCAAATGGTGCTGGTAAAGTTTGCTTTTGCGGATTCGAGGAGTCGTAGCACCTTTTCCACATTGAAATATTTTGTTCTAACGATATCTTTAATTTTTCCATACCAGATAAACTGGAGGCTTGCACTACTTCCGACCAGCATTTATCAGAAAGCCAAGATGGTACTGGATTCGGATAAGGATTGTCCAGCGCAACTCCGCCTGTTAGCAGAAATGCCCATAAATCCTCGTTTAATTTTTCTTCGGCACGCATAAGACCAACGCACAGGATTAGCGAGAACATCAATTTATGTTTTTCAAAGAGGGAACGACATATGTTTCTGTAAATACTTGCGGTGAAATGAGAGTTAAGATATTTTATTCGTATATTTAAACTATTTGATTGTTCACTGTTGGTTATTGACATGATATAAAGATGAATAAACCATGACAATGAATACTGATACATGGGATCGACGTTACCTAATTCGGAAATACAAAAGAAAAGAACCGAGCCATGCTTAGAGACTGGTTTATAACCATCACGAGCTTGATCGATTTCGACTGCCGTTTTAGCCGCTACATCTTGTTTAGTTTCAATATCTTCCGACAAAACTTTTGAAGTGGAAAGTATTTTTATAGCTGTCTCATCCTCCAATATATTTCCTTCCGACATCGATAAGACCTCCAATATTTTATCTTCTATCTCTTTTAATATGCGTCGATTATTTGCACCTTCAACGATTAATTGATTTTTTTTTTCTTCGAGAACCGGTAATTCCTGTGCGACAACTATTCCTAAAAGCTGATCCTGCAGACCTTGAGGTGTAATCATAAAATTTAACAGTGTTACTTTTACAACTATTTCTGGTAGGTAATGAGGATTCCTAAGACGAGTCGTGATATAAAAGCGAAAATTCGAATTATATTCGAGTACATTTTCGCCAAATTTTATGTATAATACACCTCTTTGTTTATATATGTTCTTAAGCAACACAGGCTCCAATATTGCATCTATATCTTCGAGAATATTTTCTAGCAAGACTGGTGTACCAAATTGCAATGCAGTTTCTACGACTTTCACGTAGTTAGGATCGGTGAGTTTTATAACAGTCAATTTGTTTTCTTTTTCCATGTTCTTCACCCATTTATTCGCTTGATTTTGTGGATCTATCATAAGTGGCCATCGATCGGCATTCTTTACAATTATACCATTTTCAATAGAAAAATTGTCCGCAGGTAAACCATAGATCGTCCATGATCTGATCTTCACTGGTTCACCAAGGATGTCTATCAAGCTGAAATGCTTTCCACATGGAATATTTTCTCTTGTGCACGATGCATGCCATTGAGCTATAAGATCATTTCTATATTCTACGGTAAAGGCACCTAAATAAGCGACAACACCGGAAGACAACAATACATCTCCAATAACACTTTGAAGGTTGGTACCAAGAGCAACGGCTGTTTCGCTCCACCTACTTTTTTCTCCGCTTAGACCACCTAATAATTTTTCAGCTCTATCTAACTTCTGAGTACAATAATCAATCTGATCCTCAAGCTTCTTTTTCTCTCTCATACATTCCGCAAATTCATCATTCAGAGATTGCAATTTTTGTGTTACTTCCTGGAGAAGAGCTCTTTTCGCATTTAACATTTCCATTTGAGCAGCTAATTCGGCCTCGGCTTCGGCCAACATTGCTCTTTTTGGTGCAACGACTTTGATAACACGGTCATAAACTTCCATAGCACGCACCCATTTACAAAGACCTTCGCAAGCAGTAGATACCTTCTTAATCGCTTCAGGCTGAAAACTTCTGTCGTTAATAAATTTTTCACGAATTATTTTCATATATGCAGATGGAATATTATCCTTATCAAAATTCTTTAAACTGTCGAGGAATTTCATATCACTGAGCATTCTAATGGAGGCTAGCCAATAATCTTCAACAGTTTTACCGGTTTTTGGATCCTGTACTCTGTCAGGCTTTACACCTTTTAATACACAAACAGCCTCCATAACTAATTTAACACCTGCTGGTGGACTCTTCATGGATTTTACGATAGTAATATCTGCTGGTTTTAAGGTATTCAATGCTGAAAGAGCCGCCTCTAATGCAGGCGTTGCTTCGGCTAAATCACTCTCGCAATCATCTTTAATAGCTTGAGCGGCTGCAGCAGCTTCATTAGCCAATGCTTCATCTGCAGCCACTATCTCTTTTCTAGCTTCTACATTAATAGTATCTTGCTCGATTCTTATCATCAGTTTATCACTCAACTGTGACTGTGCTACTAATTTTGGTTGTAATGTTCTCAATTCTTCTTGCATGACAGCGACTTGACCTGCTGCAAAATCCAACTTTTCTAATCCAGTAATGTATCGACTTTGTTGCTTTGTAATTTGATTGATTTTTTCTCCGTAAAGTCTGTAGAGAGATGCGATAAGTTGTAGAAAACTTGTGGGCGTTACATAATATCTTCTATGATGATTCTTATAATAATCCTCGCTCGCCACGAAAACACTTGTATGAAATTCTTTACAAATGTGAACACATTTTTCTCGTAATTCTGAGCCGATATTCAGATTTTGTAATGACGTTTTAGCTACTTTTTCTAGGGCATCCTCTGGCCATAAAGTGTACCAATCTATGGTACAACAATTTATGAGAGAAGGAAACATCCTAATTCGATTTCTAAAGGCATCGCCGATCGGTGACATAGTGAGAACTATGTGAAGATTTTTCTTAATTCTTTCGATGAAAAGATTGTAAAGCATCATCGGCGTAGTCTCAATTTTCCTACCGCCCATCCCTCTCGCTACACTCATCATTTTTTCCAAAATCTCAGCCATCTCTTCAGTACCATATAAATTCGGTACATCGCCAGTATTAAGAAGTATATTTATGTCTTCGACGAAGGTTTCATCTTTTATTTGATTGTCTCCAAAGAGAAAAACTGTAGGCTTTCCGTCGCATCCAATACGTAACAAAAGTTGCTTTAAATCTTCTCGCCATTCAGTATTTCCGTAAGTTCTAGACATTTCTACTTGATACAATATATATTCGCACATACTAGTCGCTAATTTCGTACATGAATTTCGACCTGAACCACCAATTCCAACGAGCAACGCATGACCATTGTCTTGCAATAGCACGCGAGAAATACGAGAAATATGTTCGATGGCAAATCTAAAAAAAATAAGCGACATTGGTGTCCTCGATGTCATATTGTACTCTTTTAAATAATACTCCATTTTTTCCTGTAAATCCTCCAAGTTCATTACTTCGTCGTAAATCTTAGGATCAGTATCGGGTTCCATATAATTTCCGAAGAACAAGTCATGAATGTGAGCACTCTTTATTGCCTTTTCATCCTCTTTTAAGAAACTGGAAAGAACTTTTTCCAATGGTTGACGCAAGTGTTCATAACATGTATGCTTTACCATGGTGAAAAGCATTTCACGATCATCATCATCAATAAGCCTGTCGTGAAAAACTCTATATACTTCGTGTATCCATAATCTGATGAGTTTATCTGGATCTTTCAATTTTTCTCCTGGTACCAATAATATACCCTCGACCACACGACTAAAATCACGCAAATTAAAGGTATAATGACTTTTAGCTGGCGTAGGTAAAAATCTTTCAATAGCTGTAAGAAATATGTCCATGGTAGCGTTAACAATCATCTTTCCCAATCGAGAAACTTCCGGTACGAAGCCTTTTGCGAAATGCCACTCGAAAATCGAAGTAAAAATCTTACTCAATGTTGCCTCTTCGAAGAATTCTATACCAATTATATGCATGTGACGAGTCAGTCGATGAGTTACAACGTTGGAACCACCTCCCGGTGGTAGCATAGCTGCGATTAATAAAATATCTACTAGATATAATATACTCAATTCTTTCACATCGAACCAATAACCATGATCTATAAACTGACGTAAGAGTTCGATAGGTAGTTGTGCTCCGTATGTTTCCTTCAGTGGCATACTCAAATTGTCTACAAAAAGCACACACTTCTTACCCATTGCTGGCCCATAAACTCCTTTTCTTCTTCGATCTAGCTTTGAGATTACAATCTCTTGAGTTTGCGAAGCACTGGTACGTGCACTAAAGTTTATAATATTTTCGATATATTGCTCTCGTGGTAATTCTTCTAAATAATTGAGAACTATCGCTGATTTGCCGGTACCGGTTGGCCCCACGAATAGTATCGGAATATTCTTGTGTAAAAAATTCTTGATAAAGAAATATTGCATAGAAACTTGAGTTGTTTGAATAATGAGATTGCTTGCTTTAGCATGTGCTGGTAAAGGTGCCTACGAATTAGAAATATTTTTTATATACTTTTCTTGTAAATGCGTAAGGTGAAAAATAGATATTTTCATACTTGTGCTATAGTATCCATCCATGATATCCAACATCCATTGTTTCTTTTATCGTACACCCAGTCATAAACAGTATCTCTATCAGGAAATAGTTGTTGTTTCGTCAGCTTGAATGCTTTCGGTCGTGGATATTTATCTATATTACCGAGCAACAGTTTCCGAAAATAGACATCAAATATTTTCCTGCTATCGCCGGTTAATGTTGAACAAATACCCCAAATTATACAGAATAAAAGCACACATTGTAGCCAAACCGTACTAACTTGAATCTCTTCTTCTAGCATTGTAGTCAAAAGCCTTGTCAATGACTAATAACCGTAATGCTTTAATTATATATTTTATATTACTTTAACTACCAATTTAACTATATATAATTACCAAAAACATATGAAGTTCCGACGTATCGATGAATGTCATGCAGTTATATTTGATAAACGTTAAGACTGGTTCAATTAACCATTCGATGATTTCCACTATAAGCTCGAATTGCTCTACAAGTAATTTCTCTTTGAGATATTTCTTGTAAGATTCAAAGAAGGATATCCAGCCTAGCTGAGAAGGTTCCATATAAATCATTCCACATCTGCTAACAGTGGCTGGTGATGCATGTTCTAAATCGGCTGGCTCGAATATTATATTCATTTTTTTAGACATTTGAATAATTTCACCGGACATTAAACAGAGCTTTTTATTGTCATCCAGAACGGTATTCATACTTTCAATCCATACTGCATCCACTGGTCCATCAAAGACAATCCATTTTCGTTCAACCGACATAGATAGTGCAAATTCACGAAAAGTATTTGCCAATACACCATCGCTCCATTCATGAGATATCGGATCAAAGCTGCCATACAGTTGATTAAGTGAAATAGCTTTTGGATTGATAATCCTATAGATTGTTCTAAATTCTTTCATAGTGGCTCTTCTTATTCCAGCGAGATTACCCAATGATTCTGCTAATGTTTGATATGCTTGAGTTTTTCCTCCTAATGCACTGCCAACGATCATCAATCCATGACGTACTAATATTATTTCATAAATTTGTATGATTTTTTCCATGTACCAAGAAGTAGGTTGAAGATTTCTCTTCTTTAGATTAATTTGGAGAAGGTCTATAAGTTCTCCACGATCAGGTTGAGGCAAGGCAACTCCTGGAAATAGATCACTATATATTCCCTCAAACAAAGGTACATCTTGAGCTAAAAACTTTGGAAGATTCACATCCACGATCGCTCGCAAAACTATAACTGACTCGTCTCGTGTTGGATGTTTCAGTTTCAGATTGCCAGCAGCAATAAGAACAGTTTTTACTGCTCGCATACCGTAATCATAATGATTTTGTGAGCTTAATTGTTCCGAACACAACTTGTATGTATGAACTATTTTTTCAGCAAGATTCTTAGCATTTGTGAAACCATAAGAATAAAGAGTAATCTCTCCTATCATAATGTAATCTGGTACCATCATAGCAACGGTTCGAAAGAGTACCTTCAAATTATCTGGAAGTTCTTGACGTCCAGCGTAACCAGGATTCATTGTAATCATAATGTAACAACTAGGATTTAACTTTATTTCTGTACCTTCGAATATGAATTTTTCCATTTCCATACTTATCGCCATCTGTATAGATAGAATCTGTTGAGCAATAACAGAAAGAACCTCAAGTTCTATGCGATTAAATTCATCGAAGCATGCCCAAGCACCGGATTGTGCTATGCCCTTAAAGAATTTCCCCATTGCTTTGTAATCGAGACCATCGGAACAATTAAAGACTACACATTGCTTAGCTACCGCTTTCGCCAAATCTTTTGCACTTTCAGTTTTTCCAGTACCCGCTGGACCTTCGGGTGATCCACCTAAGTTTAGTTTCAGTGCACCCATAAGCGTTCTGTAGCAACGATCTGTTAAAGGTGTTATTACTAAACGTGGTGTGTTTCCAAGATACTCAAAAGCATACTGAAGTTCAGTCGTGATCATCGCAACCGTAATGCTATTGTCGATCCAATAATAACGCAATTGTGATATCCACTTAAAATCCATTACATCTCTAACATTTTCTTCAATGAGCAAGCTCACCACGTCTCTTGCATGTACATCGATCACGATAAGAACATTTAAAGTTACGCGAGCACCTGGATCCAGCTTGCCTCGAACAAGAGCCACAGTTTTTTCTATTTGATAGCCACACTTTTTCAAATAATCTGTCGTTGATTCATCTTCAAATGATTCACATACTTCATTGGTCCAGTGAATTTGATTGCAGCAAATAATTATTTGACCAGGCCAAGACAGTATCCATTCTTCGCGCACGGTTTCGAAATATGAAATTAGACTCTGCTCGGCAATATCGCGAAGAGATGCGATCATGAGTTCCTCTACTTGACACAACCATCTTTCAACCATGCCTTTTGCATCGGCAGGATAAATCTTTCCACTAAACGGTACGTATTCTTCCTCACTCGATAACATTCCGATTATATCTTCTTCTTTAGTGAAACGTAACTTATTTATACCTTCGAAACATTTTTTTAAATGCGGCTGTACTCTTTGCGGATCCTTCGTCTCCGAAAGAATCTCCAATAACTCATCGTTAGACAAGAAGAAAAATCTTGGAAAGAACAAACGTTTCTTTTCTAGGTACTCATTTAAGCCTTTCTGTATCTCTTCCAATAAAGTATTGCAAAGCATAAATTCTTGCAACATATTTGGCTTGGTAGTAGCATCTATAACCCTTGTATTGTTCGTCACATATGTCATAATATTACGCCAAATCTTGTCAATTCGTCTAAAGTTCTTAGCCTCTGTAGGCATTTGACGCATTATATCTTCGCTACTAAATATTGGTTCAAGGTACATCCAAGTAGCTTGACATGTCAACCACTGATCAATAATATCCTGCATCATGATTAGTTTTTCTTCCCAAGCTTGCATATCTCTTTCAAAAGCCTTCACAAAAACTGAACCTCTCATTGTCTGAGCTGTCAATATATGATCGTCTAATAGCACTTGAATATCATCTATTGCCGTCAGTATGTTTACACCAGTATCCCGATACAATGTTAATTCAAAGTAAATTTCGGCCCATTCACTTTTCATCTTTTGCAAGTTTTTCAACAGTGCGTGTTCTTTAGTAGCAGCAGATGAAATTTCTTCAAGTTTTTCTATGTGAATAGATAGACCGTATTCAATCATGTCGAAAAGACAACTAGTATCTGAGATCTCTATAGGTACTTTAACAATTTCACTAATTTGTTCCCAATGTCGAGCTTCTAAACCAGGAGTACAAATCGTTTGAAGAACTGGAATAAACTGTTGGAATTTTTCGACTTTAGCACGTACCATTTCAGCGACGCGTCTTGCACCAGGAATATCACTGAGCACGCGAGACAATTTGTAGAGCGTTCTCCAGATCTCGTCAACCTCCTCGCGAATCTCATCGGCGTCAAGCCCAACGAATGATCCGTAAAACCATTTTTCGTAATTCTTGTAGAAATTCAATGCAATATGCCATAATTTATTGAAGACATCCATAATAGATGACATCGCAGGTATCGTCATATATGGACTTAATTCTATCTCGAGAAGAGTCTCCTCTTCGTTAATCTCTTCTGCTTCTTTTTTTATATCCGCCATATCCTTCGATAATTGCTCAACCTCCTCAGTTGCCCGTTCCATTTCTTCCATAGTCAATACAGGCGGATCCTTTCTTTTGAATCGTTCGATCGCTATTTGCATAGCATTTATTTTCTTCTCAAAATTATCTCGTCTTGTTCGTAGTACACTTTCAAGAAATTCTTTTCTCATGTTCAACCTAGTCGTTGCTAAATCCATTATGTTTTCCATTTCTTTGGGCCACGTAATCGTACGCGAATTCAATTGAATGTCTTCATCCGTCAATGGTTGATAATTAAAAAGAAACAAAGTCAATTCGGTAGAACGTGCCAATCGAGTCTTCAAATTGAACATTGTAGTATCTCGACTTTCACAAAGATAATTATAAAGCTCCACTACTTCTTGCGTCGTTTCTGGCATTTTTGAAATATTCTCTGCTATTTCATCAAAGATAGAGCATAATTCACGATTGTTCAGTCTTAATTCATCCGCGAAAAAATCACAAATTTTTGTACGAAGTTCATGAAGTATTTGTCGCATGATATCGTTTACAATGGTGCAATCAATTTCAATCATATTCAGCGGTATCTAAATCGAAAAATATAACTGTTTAAATAATATCTTTAAGATGCTGTTTTATTATTAATATACCTTGTATCGAAACATAGATATTTCTTTGCTTAAATTGTCGTAGGACACGATCTTTTGCTCGAACTCTCTCAAAACTGGAAATGGTTGAATACTAAAGAAATCATCTAAATTCTTCTTTGCTCTGCCATCTATGATGTATAATAAATCGTCATAACACTTGAGATATTCCCGTGGGCCAGGAATGTGTGCACTGACCGTATCTAATGTATCGGTAATTAACATCAATACCTGCATATATGAATGTAAATATACATATTGCACTTACATGCATATTCTATTATTTTCATAGAATTAACATCACCTCGTCTTCATATCGTGATACTGAGAATAGAAAACCTTTTTTATCCAATTCAGGAAATAAAATCACCTCGATTTTGGGTAAAACCATAGCAACGTTAAGAATTTTATTGAAACATCTAGAAATGATAGTATGTATATCCAAAATACTCGGTTTACAACACACACTCATTGTTCCAACTTCCACTTCTACGTTCACTGTTATGAAAGGGGGTCTAAAATGAAATAATATTGCGTTACATATTTGCTAAATTAAAAATTGACGAACAAATTATCATGCTTACTTAATAAACATCAAATCTTCATAATCGCCTTCATAATAATTTCCCATTCTATACTGTATAAAAAAATTTCTCAAATGTTGTATAGTTTTCAATACCATGATTCTTAACTGTCTTGACAACAAAGAATTGACAGCTCGAAAATACTTTTCGATTAGACTCGTTGATGCGTGTAGCTCCTTTTCAAAAAGTCCCGACCATGCATACTTTTTCTCAAAAAAAATATCAGCTACGTCAGCTAACCATTTTTTTGTTAATATATTAACAGCATTGTTGCACAATTCGTTTATTTTGGATTCAATTTCCGTGGCTGCCACAGGGAATGTTCCCAAGTCTTGAATTTGTAAAATCATGGTGTTATGATATCTGAGAAAAATAATTATATACTTATAATCATAATAACTATGTAATAATATTTGCATATTTTTTACTTAAAAAACTAACTTGGAAAACCATAAGTCGCGAATATCTTTCAATATCTCGTTCGTTATAAAAAGATTATGTTCCATAAAATGATCAGCTAGAATTTTATATTGATGCCATGGTACTGGAGCACGGATGACTAAAACAGGATATTCTATAGGCATTGTCTCTATAAGCAAACGTTTTCTTTCATCGACATCCAAAAGAATATAATTGACTATGGAATAACAGAGACTCTTTTTATAATCATCAATTATTTCCCCTTCTAATTTTTTAATTATTCCGTTAAAACTGAAAAAAAATTTGTTAAAGTTTTGGTTAAACGAAAAAATTTTTATAAAAAATTCGTTAAATGAAGAATAAATTGCATTCATTGTTAATTACAAAATGTGATAGATGATAAGGACTTACTCCTCACATTTGCGTAATCTACCAATGATAAATTTTTTCGCATTCTCAATATTATCATAATTATATGGTTCTAAATGATGATCGGCAATGCATTCATTTCTTAAGTACAAAAGCCTTTCAATATCTTCGTCTCGTATCTTTCGATTTTGCTCTTCCTCAACCCGAATCATTAATTCTTCTAATTGATCTTCTATTGACCTTGGCATTTCTACTTCTTTATTTCGCAAAATCTGTAATATCTTTTGTTACTTCATGCGATTGTAAATGTTAATTATCATTATAGATTATATTAAATAGTATAATCAAACAATTTCTTAATATCGTACATACTTCCTTCCCTTGAATGTTTTTCTTCAATTTATTTTTTTGTTCCTTCAATAATTCTTTATTCTCAATATTTTGATTAGTCTCTTTCTTAGCTTTTCTACGTGACCATGTACCATCTGCCAAATCTTTCAAATTAATAATATTTTTCGAAAGAATATTTCGTTCTTGTTTGAACTTCCGTGTTATTTTTCGTCGTCTTTCTTCTTTATACAATTCAATATATTCGCGTGGTGGCATCCTTAACTTGTTTTTGACTCCAAATGGTAAACAATCTAATGGCTTTTTCTTTTTTGTTAAAATATTTACACGATATTGTGCTGAAGTTGGAGTATATATACTTCCTATTCTTTCACTTGGTTTCATATAAGTAGACCAATATTTATATGGTACTGCCTTTGTCCATAATTGATCTTTTAATAGTTTTGGATATTTAGCATATTCTAATACCTTGGTTATTTCTGTTGCCGAATTTACACTATCTTCTACTACTGGTATCCATGATATAGTTGGAAATATATTATTACAAGCAGATCTTTTATCCGTCATTTTTTATCTTTTGATTAAAAAAAAAAGAATAATAAGCATTTTTAGGCTGTCATAAAGTTATGTACGTTAGCCTTCTTTACGTAGAAAAGTGACTTACGTTAAGTTTCCATTAATCGGATGTTAATTATGACAAAAGAAAGATACAGTTTTATAAAAAAATATTACAAATCTATATTAATGAATAATTAAATATTTGTGTCAAATTTGTAATTATTATATCTCACAATATGATGATCCTTGAACTTCGGCGTATCGAACACTCATACTTATGATGTAACTATGGTGACAATATTATAGTATCGTGATAAATAAAAATGCATATATATGTCATGTATTTGTAGTAATACGAAAAATTAAAATATAAGTTGCTTTGCAATAATTATTTATATTTTAACAAATATATCTGATATTTATTTTCGATAAAATATTATGTTTAATCTCAATAATATTTTATATTACAATTTTGTTCCTTATTTAGAATATTCATTAAAAAAGTTAAATATCTGTATATAATTAAAACATATATATGTTCATATAAACATTATTACTTAAAAATAATATAAATGTGTAAAATATTAAAAATATAATCATTATTTGTTTATTTGATTATTTCATTATTTGATTATTTGACACATAATAAAAATAATACTTTCTAGATATATATACATATAAATTATCATTAATTAAACCTTAATGAACATTAATGCTTTGTACATAATCAGCTATTAGGTTGAAGCTTTATTCTTATTCAGTTTGGTTATCTCCTATATATTACGGTGATATATTACCATATATTATCGTAAAGTTACAATATCTCGTCATATATGATCAATAAGGATTAAAAAAAAAAGAAAAAAAGAAAAAAAAAAATTTATATTTATATTATCATTTTATTGAATTGTATATTTCGTATCTTATTTTAATTCGTAATTTGTAAAATATTTTATCCACATTTCCTGCATGATATTTATTCTCTTTCATTTGATAAAGTAAAATTTTTTGTTTCATCAGTAATATAACACTTAAAAGATCTTAAATGGCTTTGTCTATAAATTTTACCTAGCATAAAATATTATGCTTAGAATAAATTTTTACATATTCTTCTTATATCATATATCATTTACCTGCATTAGTAATCTTAGCAAAAAGAAATTGCTTATCTCGTGCATGTAAAAAGAGCATATCTTGCAAAATTGTCAACATTTCCTTATTTGCTTGTGCTTTAGCTCTGAGCCAATAGACTCCAACACTGTAATATAAAAGAAACATATGAGAAATAATTTATAAAAGTAAATTTATAAATAAAAGTGATACCTCATTGCAATCAATACAGCTGCTCCAATTGATGGTCTTGCAAACTCACTTATAAGTAGCCAAAAATCACTATCCCTTTTTAGTTCAAGGACACCATCAACTACATATTCCCAAGTATAGTTATGTCCTTTAAAAGGCCCACATTCATCACTTCGTACATTTGTAATGATATATCCTATCATAATCAATACATTAATTATTCCAATGAATGAAAGAGCTAAAAAAAGAGTCTGTGTTTGTGCTGCTCTCCAAGGTCTTGAAGATGGCTCACAATAGTTTAATAAGCTATGCTTTTTTGCATAAAAAGTTAAAATCATTTTTACAATGATTATTACGGATAATAATGGACTAAAATAACAACCTAACCAAAAAAGCATTTGATTATAAATAAGGTTTAATGTACTACGGGCAATATTAAATTTTGTTCTTCCGACTCCTTTCCAAACTGTTAAATATATAATAGAACGCACTGCCTCAATTACATATAAAATGAAAACAGAGATAATAAAATCTAAAAATATAAGTCGATAAATTTCCTTTCCTAATTCTGTTTGCCAACAGCCATCTGTGCTATGTATTAGCCAAAAAGCAAGAAGGGTACTAATTACTATAGCAGCTAATGCGTGAATTCTAATCACAGTTACATACAGTTCAGTGCGTTTACTATTATATCTTTCAACTTGTGCCTAAAATAAAAAATAATATATTTAATTTTCTATTTATAATTATATTAAATAGTTAAACTAATATCGCACAAAATATAATTATATACTCAATAGTCAATTAGTAATAAATATAATCATATACAAAATAGTATTATATACTCACTAAGCAAGAGATAATTATTGAAAATATATTCATAACAATTGTAATAACCACAGGTAGAATCATTACTGATATCTTCGATTTATCCGTTTCATGTATGTTTAATAATACCCATAATATTGCACTAGTCCCACATATCATAAAAAAAGTGATTATAGAAATTATTATACGTACAAACATAATACAAAATGTTATAAGACAATTTTGTCGTGAATGCTTTTCTGTTTCTGCTAAAAGTTCTTGTAATTCTCTATAAATTGATATAGATTGTAAATTTGCAGCTTTCGTAGAGGATATAGCAAAGTCCCATCCACAAAATACTTTATTACAATAGAAATACTGTACTTTCTCACGAATTTCAATATAACGTTTCCGATAAGATAACACTACTCTACAACAAATAATGTAATTATATAAAAGATAAATAAAATAGATAAAACATATGTTTATATATAAAATTTTAATAATGAATTTATTAAATATTACTTACTTAACAGAAAGTACAATGAATGTAAATATATAAGCACAAAGTAATGTAATAAAATAAGCGAAAGGAATATTGTATGTACTGTTAACCATTTTTTCCACTGTACCATTATTATAGAATCCATAATACATTATCGTATTTTCAAAAAATCCCTGCGATATATACAAATAATATTTTTATTATTAATAATGAGAAATCACCTTTTTTTTATTGGTTAATAATATGTTAACAATCTTACACTGCCTGTTACAAAATCCAAAACATTAATAGATGAAGGCAAATATACTTGATCCAAAGATTGTGGAAGAACAATAAAAATAATGCTATAAATGTACAAAACTTATATAAAATTTCTCAAAAATAATTTTTTACGAAATATAAATATTAAACAAACAAAATATAAATATTAGAAAATACCTCATGAGAGAAAAAATAATATTTAAAAGAATTAGCCATCTTAAAAACTTGAAATAAACAGCTACTCCACTTCCAAACTGACCTTCTATTGATTTTATGATATGGTACCAAATTTCCATACTCTGCCCAATATCTTGAATTATTATATGTATCTACATTACAAAAAAATTTATTTTATAATTAAGAAATATGCCTATGTATTTCATTGTAAGTAATTATCATATAATAATATAAAACCTTTCGGAAACTGAAACTGATTTTATATTTCAGTCTTTTCCAGTAGCTAATAGATTTCTTTTTTGATCTCTGTTGCACTGTGTGTAATTTAGACTTCACCAATCTTCTTACTGTTAAACATTGTGGCATAGATTTTAAGATATCTATTCTAAGTTGTTCAGCAGTTAAATCGTCTTGTATGAGTCGTTTGCTGCATTGTAAACGAGATACAATAGTTTCTGCATGCTCTTTAAATGATATTTTTGTGGATCTTCTCGTATGACAAGTTGCATATGGGATTACAGAATCTAAATCTTTCAGGATATTATCTTCATCAGGCTGTACTATAACCAGATAATTGTTTTAATTATAATGATACAATTGTATTCTATAATTTATTATATTCTATAATTCTATAATTCTATATAGAATATAATAAATTATATTATATAATTTATTATATTCTATTCTAGTTTATTAACATTATATATATTTATTTTTTTACATGGAAATCGTGATGAACTTTGCTGCACATAATCTTGCGTGTCTAAAGTATTATGCAATTCTGTAATATCCATTGTTGGGATATTATCATTATTCACATTTGAATCCATATATTTTATTACATATGCTAAAAAATTAATTAAATTAATTAATTTAAAAATTACATGAAATTATTGATAATTTTTAGGAAATTTATTTTTACCTACGTGAACTTACATTCTGCTGTGTTTAATAATAAATGTTTATGACAGATCTTCTTTAAAGATATTAATGTTGGTTATAATGTTAAGATAAGTGTCAGATATGAATTTTTTCCATTGTTATAGATATGTGGAATGAATCATTTCAGGAACGAATAACGATATTTTATATACAATAATAATTGAATCTTTCCAGTTTTCACATTATACGTAGATATAAAGTTTTTTGATTAAATTTATGTGTAAACTTTATATATATTCAATTTATTGTCATTATCAGGATCATTTCAATATTTTAGTTTATTTATTATTAAAAAATAAATTTTTTAAAAACAAAATATAAATTTTTGAATACATTTTTTTATTAAAAAACATTTTACATTTCTTTGCTTAATTATAAATTTTTAATAATATAACTCTTTAACAAATATATATAATATAATGCAAATAATGTTTTTATGTCTTTCAATTACAAGTTTTTTACTTATAATCGCATAAGAAGATGTTACTATTTTATTTTATATGTAACTATTAAGTTAAATGTTATGGCTCATTTGATATTTGTTATAGAATATATTTGTAATGTATGTATACTATAATAAATATTATTTTAATATTTTGCTTAAATTTCATTGAACTATATTTATTATTTAAATAAATTAGTTTTATTTGGAAAAGTATTTTTCTTCTAATTAAAAAATTGCATATTTTATCGCAAAAATTAATATCTATTTTTATTTATTTATAATAAATTAAAAATATTTTGAAATTGACTAACCTAAACTTTTCGAGTGAAATGTATCTTATGAAATGGTTTTATAGAAATGTAAAACTATATTTAATAAGAAATTTTTATTAATCACCTCTGTACCTAGGCGAATTTTATTTTTATAGGATAGCATAAGATATAACAACAAATAATAAACTTTAATTTTATTATTATTATAATTATGAAGGTTTTTTCTTATATTAAATAAAAAATAAAACTTATATATATATATATATATATATATATATATATATATATATGTATATATATAAAAGTTATATATATACTTCATATATCCTTGCATTGTTACATTTTTTGATAATTCTATCAATAAAAAGATATATGTTTCTTATATGACAAGTGTGTTATTCTTAGATTAAAATTTATAATTTGATCATCAAGCTGTATTATGCCATCATGTTCTCTAATATTAGTGCATTATTATTATACTAGTTGATATAATATCAATATCAACTATGCTATAATAAAATCGATTTTTTCATATTATGTAAATAGTGTACAATAGGTTTATATTGTTTTAGTATTAACACATAGCTGTTAGTCAGCACATTGCATGATTTTCTTTATCTCTCTCTTTCTCTCAATGATCTCATAGAAAACCTACAAATATACATAAATCATAGAATAATAAGCAATAATAATAATAATTTTTAATATTTACCTTTTTTGTAAGTACAATAAAGTATCACTTCACCACATATTATAATCTACATCATCTTGTTCAAAAGTTACAAAAAATCCAACTAAAGTCAAGTAAACAATAACGTTCCCTGCTAAAGTTAAATAGCAGGCACCCCAATGTATCTGTAAAAATAAATATCCAAATATTAAATTCTAATAAATAATAAAAAATTAAACTATGAAAAAATAATAATCAAAACTTACAACTGGATTTTCATCAGGTGCTCGTGCCAATACAATAGGAAGAGCAAATGAAGATACAACAAATCCTATTGTAATAAATATTGCCAACTCTAAACATGGATTACTATTACTTGCTGGGTCTTCTGTATAACGACGTGCAATTATTGTTGGAATTGGTGCCAATACATAGAATAAAACTACAAAAAATGGCCACCATACTCTGAAAGACATAATTATAATTAATATTATTAAATATATTTAAATATAGTATTAAATGATACAAAGAACATACTCATATTGTGGTAATGCACAACCAAGGATGACTAATGTCATACCAATAGAGCCTGAGAATGCCAGAAGAACCAATCTATAATATATATAATTACTTTATTCCAATTAACTGACAAAAAATAAAATATTTACATGTCTATAAAAAAGCACTTACGCTGTTGAATGATAATGGGTAGCAGATTACATAACATGAAACAAAAAATGATATAATTTTATATAAATATTAAACTGATATATTTTATATATTAAAATATATGACTATACTATTATTTTGTTTTATATAAGTACATTTGTGTCTATTACATAAGAAAATTTTATTTTTCTGCCAATAAGCTATTAGCTTATAAATAGCTAGAGTTGTATAAAATACATGTTAAAATTACTGACTTTAAACCAAAAACAAGTTATAACAGAAATTTCGGGACAAAGCTTTCTCTCCTCACTTTTTAATATCATGTTGAACACGACGAAGTTGACTATAATTATGACGAATTAAATAGTATAAATATGATACACTTTCGTTCGACATTGAAAAACAGATATATTTAAATTATGAAATTTAAAGCAAAAATTGAAGTATATACAAATTTTTGACAGTGACAATTAAAGCAAGAAGGTTATGTTTCGATATTTCATATCGCGTTTCACAGTTTATATAGAAACTTCCTCCCGTTGATGCCATTTCTTCGAAATTTCACAAAGTGAAAAATCGCATATCAGACGATCAAGAACATGCCGAATAACCTTTTATTCCGGCCATTGCAGATCAATTTGACAAGTGTGTATATTTATCGAACTCTCACTTCATACATACATATGACTATATGACGTAATTTATTTAAAGCCTAACACACTATGCCAGTAAGGAATTTCAAGTCAATGTAATGAATTTAGCATAAGTTCGAATATATCTTCTCATTGGTCGAATTAAAAATTTTAACAATAGATATTATTTCATGGAAATAATTTGCAAATTGTTATAAAAGTATTTTTACTACTTATTGATGACAGAATTCAAAGTTTCTGTATTACGTACAGATAGATATCTTTTCTCCTAAAGATTTTTATTCAATGAGTCATACGTGAGCATTTGTTATAATTGAGAAAGTGTAATCAACTGTGTGTCTTAATCAACAAAATGATCTATTTATGTTATAAACAACTTTAAAACAAATAAAAATTAATTTTCCTAATCATTCGAATTAATATTTATAACAAAATCCATCCAATGATCTTCCCAAAATTAAAAAAAATTTTCCAATTACATAGTAGAAGTGATACTTGTAAATTATTAATTGGAGGATTTCGCGCGCGCGAATAATGATATCCAATCATCGATATTTAACAATAAACAGTCTGACTATGCGCGCGCATCTTAATCTACAAATTTGATGGTGGGGAGTCCAACGCAAGCCATGACAGTTTCGAATGTGGGATAATCATTGGACTGGGTGATATTGTTGCTGAGTTGCGAGTTCCATAGATCGAATTGTGACCGTTGCGTATACATTTTTCCTTCGTTAAATCAGGCGTATAATGGGTGATACAAAAGGGTAAGTGAAAATATAATTACGTAGGATAAATTTCTGTACCTATGATGATTTTTGTCATTTTTGCCGCTGTTTTTTTTTATTCGAGTATAAGACACGTAGATAATTGTGCGTCGGTCGAGCCTCAATTTTACGTTGTCATCATGTCGTCGCAAGGCTATGTTTTCTAAGATATAGATATCTTATTTCTTCCCGACTGCTAGATTCCACCTGAACAAAAATCGATTTCTTTTTTCAATCTATTTTTTGTCAGTGTTACTATTCTATATGATGCGAATGCCTCTTATCATTTGAGCGATCATGACTGAATGGTGGTAGGTTCAGCGTGACAAAGGGATTTTAACAATCAGTCAAATCAAAGTTGTTTGATATTCGAAATTAAATATTAAATTTAAATTGTATTCTAAAGAATAACATAAAGATTTTCATGAAAAAATATAGGATGCCTGAGATAATCAAATGTTTATTTAATGATTTTAATAATAATGTGATCTATGTATTAGGAATCTATATCGATTACTAATAAATGTATGTTTAAATCATATATATTAAATATTGTAATATTCTATGTCAAGCTAATTAAAGTTGAATAATCAATTAAAAGAACACTTTATAATATATAATTTATATAGTTGCATATATTTTATAATTTATTGCTAGTTTCTATTGATGACTAATTATTATTTAAACTATTAAATATGATGAAAAATAATTTAATAAAATTATTTTAAATTAAATTATAATAATAATTGTTAAGTTTAATTACTATTATGTATTTATGATATACTTTATAATTATTACAGAGAAGATTTGGCGACAGCAATCCTTCGTAAGAAGGATAAACCCAATAGATTAATTGTAGATGAAGCAACTGCAGATGATAATTCTGTAGTTGCTCTTTCACAAGCAAAAATGGACGAATTACTATTGTTTCGTGGAGATACTGTATTATTAAGAGGAAAAAGACGTAAAGAGACAGTATGCATTGTTCTCTCAGACGACACTTGTCCAGATGAAAAGATCCGTATGAATCGTGTTGTCAGAAATAATTTACGTGTTCGTTTAAGTGATGTTGTATCTGTTCATGCTTGTCCTGAAGTAAAATATGGTAAACGAATTCATATATTACCAATGGATGATACTGTAGATGGACTTGCTGGGTAAATTTGTATATATAAATTATAAATAATTTAATCCTAATATACTGTACATAATTTTATAATTGTATATAATTTTAACAATTTGATTATTTTACAAGTTATTAAAAATTATTAATACTTATTATTTATTTTAATAATATTCATTATTTTATAGAAACTTATTTGAAGTCTATTTGAAACCATACTTTCTGGAAGCATATCGTCCACTTCATAAAGATGATAATTTTATTATTCGTGGTGGTATGAGAGCAGTAGAATTCAAAGTTGTTGAAACTGATCCAGGTCCATTTTGTATAGTTGCACCAGATACTGTGATTCACTGTGAAGGCGATCCTATAAAAAGAGAAGTTAGTATTAGATGAATATTTGAATTTATCTAATGATACAATTATCAAATAAATATTACAAATATTACATATAAATTTACATAATTGTCTTTACAGGAAGAAGAGGAGGCAATTAATGCTGTTGGTTATGATGATATAGGTGGTGTCCGTAAACAGTTGGCTCAAATCAAAGAAATGGTAGAATTACCATTGCGACATCCATCTCTCTTTAAAGCTATTGGAGTAAAACCTCCACGTGGTATTTTGCTGTATGGTCCACCAGGTACTGGTAAAACACTTATTGCACGTGCTGTTGCAAATGAAACTGGAGCATTCTTTTTCCTTATAAATGGTATGTGTATTTTAAAACAAAATTTGTAAATATTTCAATGTAAAATATAATTAAAATATTAGGTATTATATGTATATAAACAATGTTAAAATTGTATAATACATATTTTATATTATTTTATATATTGATAGGTCCTGAAATTATGAGTAAACTTGCCGGTGAATCAGAAAGTAACTTGAGAAAAGCATTTGAGGAAGCAGAGAAAAATTCTCCAGCAATTATCTTCATTGATGAGTTAGATGCAATTGCTCCTAAAAGGGAAAAGGTCTTCGTTAATTGATTAATATTTATACATTTTTATATAATTAGTGATACAGCATCTTCTATATTTTTTATATAGACTCATGGTGAAGTCGAGAGACGTATAGTCTCGCAGCTGTTAACTTTGATGGATGGTATGAAACAAAGCTCGCATGTCATTGTAATGGCTGCTACTAATAGACCAAACAGTATTGATGGTGCCCTTCGTCGGTTTGGTCGTTTTGATAGAGAAATTGATATTGGTATACCAGACGCAACAGGACGTTTAGAAATTCTAAGAATTCATACAAAAAATATGAAACTCGCAGATGACGTAGATTTGGAAGAGGTAAGTATAAAATTATCATCAAGTATGGTATAAAAATAATGTAGATACGCCTGTTCTTATTAAATATATATTTTAACTGATTTCTTACAATACTTTAGATCGCTGCAGAAACTCATGGACATGTTGGTGCTGATTTGGCTTCATTGTGTTCTGAAGCAGCTTTACAACAAATTCGTGAAAAAATGGATCTCATTGATTTAGAAGATGACCACATTGACGCAGAAGTATTATCATCTCTTGCCGTTACTATGGAAAACTTTAAAGTAATAATCCTGATTTTCAGTTCTATAAATATTGTGTATTCATTTTAATTTTTTAATTAATTTTTCTTTTTAGTATGCCATGAGTAAAAGCAGTCCCAGTGCATTGCGTGAAACTATTGTCGAAGTACCAACTGTTACATGGGATGACATTGGAGGTCTACAAAATGTTAAAATGGAATTACAAGAACTGGTACAGGTAAGATGATAGCAATACATTTTTAATAACGAAGTATCGTATTTATATATATACACAAATATGAAATTATTTTTATTAATATAACATTTTGTGAGTTATAGTATCCAGTTGAACATCCTGACAAATTCTTGAAATTTGGCATGCAACCTTCAAGGGGTGTATTATTCTATGGACCTCCAGGTTGTGGTAAAACTCTATTAGCCAAAGCAATTGCCAATGAATGCCAGGCAAATTTCATTTCTGTCAAAGGGCCAGAATTATTAACTATGTGGTTTGGTGAATCAGAAGCCAATGTTAGAGATGTTTTCGATAAAGTAAGTTAAACTTAATATAAAATTAATAATATATATTGATATATAATGTAAAATATAATGTAAATAATATGCAAATAATAATTTATTTGTTGTTTACAGGCAAGGTCAGCTGCACCATGTGTATTGTTCTTTGATGAACTTGATTCTATTGCAAAATCTCGTGGAGGCACAGTTGGTGATGCCGGCGGAGCCGCAGATCGTGTTATAAACCAAATTTTAACCGAGATGGATGGAATGGGCGCAAAGAAAAATGTGTTCATTATAGGAGCAACTAATCGTCCTGATATTATTGATCCAGCTATTCTACGACCTGGTAGATTAGATCAACTCATTTATATACCATTGCCAGATGAGAAGTCTCGTGAAGCAATATTCCGAGCCAATTTACGAAAATCACCTGTTGCTAAAGTAATTAATGATAGATTATATAGTTTAATTGTAATATGTATATTTTTTGAATAGTTTAATAACAAGAAAAAATATTCTAGGATGTAGATTTGAGTTATATAGCCAAAGTAACTCATGGATTTTCCGGAGCGGATTTAACAGAAATTTGTCAACGTGCATGTAAACTTGCCATTAGGCAATGTATTGAGACGGAAATTAGCAGAGAAAAAGATCGTGCAAATAATCCATCTGTATCAATGGATGTAAGTATAACGTTTAACTAATATGCATGTATGTATATATTATATTTATTTAATTTATATTGTATTTATCAATGTCAGTTATAAATTCTTGTTCATTTAATATTCATAGATGGAGGAAGATGATCCTGTGCCAGAAATTACTAGAGCACATTTTGAAGAAGCAATGAGATTTGCCAGACGTTCTGTTTCTGATAATGATATTCGAAAATATGAAATGTTTGCACAAACTCTTCAACAATCTCGAGGATTTGGAACGAACTTCAGGTGTGTGTTTATAATCATAAATAGTATCTTAAGAAGTCATATATAGCTTTAAAATCGTATAAATATAGACATATATTGAATGTATCTATTATATGATACATATGTGCTCAAGATACTCAAGTTTTGTATTTTTACATATATTTAAATACATCAGTTTATATTGACACATTACGGCCATCACAAGATATCTCATCTTTTGTATTATATATTAAGAATATTGGTTATAAATTGATATTTTTTAATGTTTAACTAAACTATATAAAGAAATATATATTTCTATATAACTAGATATAATTGTATAATTATCTAAATATTCAAATAATATAAAAAATATTATAAGCAACAAAATATCTGATCTATAATATACGGTTTGTATACCTTTATGGACATTGGATGAATAATAAATTAATGTTTATAGATTTCCACAAAGTGCAGCTGGTGGTAGTCAAGATACAGCACAAGGTGATCAAACTTTCCAGGATGATGGAGATGATGATCTTTATAGCTAAGTCTTCGTTTCTTTCCATCTAAGTGCAGTGAACATACGACAAAAGGGCCTGTCTGTTGCTATACATTTTGCACAGAAGTGATTCAATGAAATTTAAATAACTCAAAACTAAATAAACTAATTGAATGACTGACATTTTATATGCAAAGTGTACGATTCTATGTGTGTAGACAGGGTCTGTACCTTAATTAATATAAATTAAGAATTACTTTAATGTCACATCTTAATTTTCAACGATTTACCAGTATGTAATTAAAATATTTGAATATGATTCGAAAGATTTTTATTTGTGTTAATATTTTCGCTTGTATTGATTCAATATCACAACGGAAAAAACCATATTGGAATTGGTACTTTAGAAAATTAGTTTGACAAACTTAGCAAACTAATTTTTTAGTCATAAAAAGTCAGTATAAAATTTAATAATATTATATTTCATGAATAATCTTTAAATAAAGAACAATAATAAAAGAAACTTTTAATTAATATACAAGCAACACATTCGAAGTATTCAGATTGCACAATGAAAGCATTATTACTATTATTCTTTTTAAATCATGTATGGTGAATGCACGGACTACATAAACTGCCCTTATAAATATTTCATCAAATTTGCATAAATAGATGTACGTATACAAATTTCACATGATTTATAAATTTTTTTATACAATTATATATGTGATCTATGTTCATGGGAAGAGTATATAGTAGAATTCATTATATTTAACTATTCAAAGATAGACCCTTTTGCTGCATTATCACTGTATCCTCCAAATATGTTTTGTTATACACGCTCGAAGGATGCAGTATCATAAAAGTTTATGCTATGTCAATGAAATTGTTGTAACTGGTGATGTATATTGATGAATTTACAGATGTCTTTTAGTAGTAAATTTATCTATAAATTACAAAAGAATTTCTTCAGTCCTTTTTAAAGTAAAATGCATGGTCTTCATTATTTTGAATTTATTATATTCAATCACTTTAAATTAAGTTACGCTAATAATTTCAGCCAATAGTATAATCGCAGTACATCGCTTTCTAACATTTCGCTGTTCGAGGTCACGTGGAGCCATTATATTCTTTTATGTTAATGTATTGAAAGCATACTTATTTAGTCACTTAGATTTTCAATATTTGTCTAATTATATAAATGCTAATATAAAAAGAACTGTTAGAATTATGGCACTCGAATTTTTTTGTCATGAAGTTCATGGTTTTCTCTACTAATAAACATCGCAAGTTTTAACTTTTGCATATTTTTTTTACTTTCTCAAACGGTCAACGATAATTGTCTTTTTCTAATTGAAGAAAGTGAAATGGGTATAGTTGATTCTTTAAGAGTATAAATATATCTTGATAATTTCAATATAATGAAATCAATTATAGAACAGTTTAAATATTATTTAAGTATATTTTTCCTCATTGGGCAAACTTTTACTAGGTAATTCTTTGCACTTTTTTCTAGCTCATAAATGTCCATATTTCTCAATCTCTAACTTTAGATTTTATGTGAATAATTCTATTTACAGCTGCTTCAGCGTTGATATAGAATATTTTACTTATGTTGGACATAACAGATACATCAATCAAAGATACATTATATTAAGAAAGTCGACGTTGCCAAACTGGTTGATATAGTTCTGTCGACGTGATATCGAAATAAACGTGATTGACACCACTTCATCGACAAACTGTAACATTGAGAAAGATGTGACAGATTCATTCCGTTGATAGATCGCTAAGTTATAACAAGTCTCTGTGATCTACAGTCTACACATACTTATTAGGTTAGTAAATTTAAATAATAATTGTGTGATTTAATTAATAGTTACACAAAATCATTCATTTTGTTTTTTCTAAGCATGTATAAATATTATACTATTTTTTAGTATTTTTTATCATTGACATTCACTAATTCTTTCACATGAAACATTGCATAATTATTTAAATTTATGTTACTCTTGCTCTTAAATAATATCAGGAAAATATGATATATTAATATACATATACAATACAAGTATATATTGAAATAATATATATATTTTAATTTTACAGATGGCAATAATACAATTACATTATTTTTTGTGCGTTATTATTTACCCTTGATATTTTTTTATTGAGATATATTTTTAAAAATTAAATAATTTTTATAAAATAATTATTTGTCATTTATTTCTTTATTGTATAATATTTTTAAAATGAAAGAATTAAATATTTTATTAACAAACATTATGAGATAAATAAACTTCATAAGAGTAAAATATATTCTATTTTCAATTATATTAATTAATAAAAAATATTTATCGGCATGATAATAAAACAAAACTTTGACAAGGAAAGGTAAAGATTTGTCTAATTATCAATTAAGATTACATATATTAATAAGAAATATTAGAGGTAATATTCTGAATGCTCAAGCTATAACATGAATATATGTATATCAGATATTAGCATTTTTATTTATTTTTATAAAAGTATAACTATTCACTAAACAAGACTCGTTAGTATAAAATAGCAAGACACATCATTGAAATACAATTTAATGAATAATTGTTGCACCAAGTGCCTTTCATTCAAAAGAAAACTTACTAATATAATTTAGAAGTTACGTAGTTCCCAAATTACTTTATACGCAAAAAAGTGTTATGACAAAATACATAAAATGGTGCTTTGTTCTAATATTATTTAAACAAACATATAATATTAGAGGTATGTTTACTAATATAAGTATCGATTAAAAAGAAATTATATCTTGGCACCAATTATGAGTAGAAAAGTTATTCATAATATTAAAGTACAGTTTTTGTAAATATAACTTCAAAAACTAGAGATCATCTAACATCTCTACATAATTATACATAAATAAATCAAGAACTTATTCTATAGCCACCATATTGCAATGCTCAAAGTAAGGGATAGATACTTAAAGAAAAAAAAATATGAAAGAATTTAAATGATACAAAGATTATTATATAAATAAAACTTACAATATAATATACATCTTTGTTCCAAATTAAGAGATGAACGATGTTACATCAACAAATAGCAAAAACAAGATATAAGATTTTAAAGAAACTGTATATCTGCTTTTCAAAAAACCTAATTATCACATGTATATTCTCTCGAAATTTGTTTTTTGTTGACAAATGACAAATTAAAATTGGTTAATATTTCTTACACATAAACTGTATAACTCTATGTGTCAATTTTTTAATATGGAGAGAACTCCATCTTGTACATAAAAATATAAATTTGTCTGAAATTCTAAAAAAAATGCTATAGAAATCCTAAATTTTTTATCAAACATTTATGAAATAATCATTTATAATTATTTCACACTTTCATTGGAAGTTGTGATTTTTCTTGAAAAATTTATATTACCTAAAAATTTACTAAGGATCTCATATTTTTGAAACTTTTCAAGTATAATTATTTTTTGTTTTTTATTCTTCTATTAAAAAAAAGCTCCATTCGTTAATCATCATACACGAACAATAATACTAAAACTAAAAATGCAGCAATCCAAGAAAATACATGAGTAATATTTAATATAAATATATATACTTATAAACACAGTAGAATGTTATATAAACAGCATATAACTAAGGACCAATGCAATTGGTTTCTGGTAAAATATAATAGCATTCCCATAACTTTATTACTGATTCCCAAGAGAGCTATGAAAAAGATAAATTTTAACTCAAAAACAGATCAACTTAGATAAGTGAATTATAAATTGATCCTTATTGAATAATTATTAATGATAATTTAATATATTTTAATTTCTGATTGATATTTGCAAATAAATTGCACTTATTTTTATACCTTATTTTAACACGAACGTTTATATTTGGTAAAAATAGTTTATTATCTAAATATTATTTCATGTAAATTTACGAAAACATTCTTACCAAATACTGATGATAGCACTTACATATTTTCTTCAAAATAGTATAATAAACAACCTCAATTGAATTACTATATCTTCTATAACTACTTACATGCTTTCTAATATATAGTGAAAAGATATTGCATAAATTTTTAATTTGATGATACGGTAATATTACCGAAAGAATTATGTTGGTACATTAAAAACAAATAGGTGATTATGTAAAAAGATTTACTTTTGTCAATTTCCTTATATATTAAATGTGCAACATTCTTGGTGATGTCACTTAATTGTTGATCTTACTGAAGCCGAAGTGTGAAACACGTTCTTAAATTCTGAACAATCTGCACTTTAATATGCTCTTCACATTTTCCAACCACCTTCAATCTGTCCTTTGTGTAACAGGAGGAAATTCTGTATCATCATCCAGTCGGAATGGTCCTCTACTTTTTGGTGGACTTTCGGCTGCTGCTATCATCTCATAATATTTCTCTGATTCTACAAACCCATGTTTACATAAATTACAGTTCTTTATTAGTCTGTATTAAGCGGATGTAACGATAAAGATGTGTATTTTGAATATTGAATATGTATTTTGAATTCAATGGTACATGATGTATTATTGCATCTAGACACTTTTGTAGATGACTTCACTTTTATATCATACAATAAACCTATTTGTATACTATTAGTATTTTAAAAATCATAATCACAAAGAATTTATATATAATACAACAATTGATTATCATTTACATATCTATATAAATATATATATATACCACATGTTCCAAATAAAACATTACAAATATTTATCTCGAAAATGGCATTTTTGAAAAAAATTCAGACAAGAATTATCAAATTTTAAGAGGGCAATACAGCATTTATTTTTTATTTAATGAAAGTTTTCAAAGTCATTTCAAAATCAACTTTGATTTTTTAAATAGAAACTTTTGTCTTAAATATCTTTTTATAAATTTTAAATTATCCTTTCAATTTAACGAAATATATTTAAAAAGTTTTGGAAATTAAAAAATGTCGATAACTACCAGGTTTTGAGGAAAAGTACAAGAAATAAAAAATGTTTATTTAGTGCTAATATATTTAATTCTTAGAACTATCTGTATGTTATTGTGTAGGAAAAATAAAGTGTTTAATTAGCGTGTTAATTATTTCCTACTTTTTTCATACAAATGTGCGGACATGCATGTGTGTGCATATTAGTATGGGCGTAAACATAATGTAAATAAATAATAAAGAAATTTTCGGACGATTGACGATTGATTATAATTATTGCTTATTAGAAATTTAAACATTTTTCCTCAAAAACTGCAAGATATTTTATTAAATATATCAGAAAATTGAAGATGCATACAAAAATATTTTCGACAAAATCTACTTGTTTCTTTACATAGAATATGTTGCTGTTATCAAAAATGTAGATTCCTATTTCTAAAGTTGATCTTGAAATAAATGAAACCTTCAACTAAATAAAAAACAATAAATGCCAACAATAATATATTCCCTTTGAAATCAAATAACTTTCTTTTGAACAATTTTTCTCAAAATTACCATACTCCTGAAATAAAAATGTTTAACACTTTATTTTTAACATTCAGTAAATATTGTATCTAGATGCAATTAAATAATCTCAATGATCATTGTACGCACCACACTATTGGTGAAATATATTTACTAGAAATTGTTAGTGGTTTAAAAAGTATAGACCTTAAAAATCTATAATTTTTTAAATTCATGACAATTAATAAAAAAGGCACAGGAATAAATAAATGCTTTATTACAAGGACTCCTATTAATGTCTAAATGTAAAATAATTCAGATTTATTTAAGTATGTTTTGTTTTGCAATTAATTTATAAAATAGTAACTGTACAGAAAAATATATTTAGAATTATATATAATTTTAACTTGAAATTATTTTTTTCCAAAAATATATTTATAAATGATTGAATATGCTGTTAAAATCAACTAAAGTATCACATCTGAAAGATTAATCATTGCTACATTGTTTAAAAAATTGGGATATAAATAGTGCTTTGTATTTTTATTGATTTTTTGAGGGGGTAGAATAGTTGTTTACACACAATATCAATTTTAATGCGCCAAATATTATATACAAATACCCCTGATGAGTATCTTCAGATGTATATATACTAACTTTGCAGGGAATAAAATATTAACTCTTTCCTGTTGAAGTCTGGGATAATTCCGGCAAGACTCTTTTCTGTCATATGCCAGGATAATACCGACAAACTTCTTTTTCATTACAATTTTGTGTCAAGATAATCCCGGCAAGGCCCATTTCATTACGCTCCTATGCTAGAATAATTTCGGCAAGGTCCTTTCCCATTATGGTCATATTTCGGGATAATCCCAACAAGACTCTTTTTTGTTATGGTCGTATGCCAAGACAATTCCGGTATGCCCTTTTTCCGTTACGATCGTATATCATGGCAATCCCGATAAGGCACTTTTAGTCTTATTATATCTATGAAATATTAACAAAAAATGAACTTCAGACTTTCAATCTGTGAAATTAAGGTTTCCAGGCAATAATTGATGGAGCGTACATCTGTATAATTTCACTAACGAGATATTATGCCTACAACTATACGGTGGGAAAGAGTTAATACATTATCATGACTGTAATATATTAAATAATATTGCTATATAAACGACTGAAATTTCCACATTTTTTAATATATTTGTAAGATTCATTTCTACTTTATGCAATATTAGACAAGATTAAAAAAGTAAAGTTTAGCTTTCAATCCAAAACTTACAGTTACATTATTATTTATATCAATGATGATATACCCTGTACTACAAACATGTATGTTTACACAATAAATTTACATCTTATTAAAAATTGCAATATAATGTTCAATATATTGATATAAAACCTATGATAATATTATTACACTAAAACCTAGCAAGAAGTACTTTGTTTTTTTGGAGATGTAAATTATAGTGTTCACATGCATATTCATAAAATAGAAAGCTTTTTATAATAAACTACATAATTTCCCAAACACTGTGTTTTTTTTAATATATATTCTGGCACTGATATATACAATATTAATAACTTAACACCCAGCTAATATATGAGCATTACTGTTATATTGCTTGTTTTCTTTCACTGTGTGTATAAATGCAGACATTTACAATAAAATGATGGACAAAAGAATTGCATGAAGGTGAATGAATTTATACATATAGAGCGAATATGAGCAAACAAAAAAAACAAGGGGCAGTATAGAGGACATACCAGTACCTGACATGGAGTCTGGCGAACGACCACGTAACGCACCCGCGTAGCTATTTATGCAGGCTTCGGTGGATAATAAAAAGAAAAAAATTGCATCAAGTAAGGTCAACTGTTGGGGCTCCCCTTTAGCCCCTGAAGAAATTGCCTGGTAATTTAATTCTGAGGGGCTAGAAGCGAGAAAAAGGAAATATAAAGCAAGTAAAAGATCTCCTCTATGCGCACACACGAATGATCTGTTCTTTTAATTTAGTTACTTTCAAAATAAATTGATCAAATGATATGCTTTTCATTTAATTATTTCTATCCATAAATATAAATGTTTATATACTTATATTTAGTATAATATCTATTATAAATTATGTTATTGGCATATTTAATAAAGTAAATATCAATATTAAAAAAGGATACTAATATCTTTTTTTAATTGTATGATTTTTGAATAATTTATCCATTGTTATATTTGTATTTTATTTGTATGTGACTATTTGTTTAAAATTTTTAGAGTATATAATTTTATTTTAAGAATATAAAATACAAAACTACTGTAAATTATAAATATTGATATCAAGTGATGTTTTATTTTCTAAAATTGATAAAGATAATGTAGAAAAACCGAATAGTAAAGTTTGTTATTAAAGCTCTAATTTTTCAAACTTATAAAAATACAATTTAAATGTTCAACTAAAAAAATGATGTAGAAAAATATAATACTTAACAATCCATTGCGGAGGATTTCAATTACCTATTATTTTACAGAACGCTTAGATTTGAAATCATCGCGCTGTCCACAAAAAGTCAAGTAGTAGTAAGTTTATAATCTTCAAATTTAATAAAAGCTTATATATATATTGTTCAACTTAATAAGAATACTGCTTTACTAATTAAGGTTTTGCTGTTTACATCTACTAATTTTGTGATATTTATAGTAATACAATTGATTTGCCAAACTAAAAAAGAAACAGGCCAATAGCTTTAGATGCCAAGTATACCTGTGTGTGTGTATCATATCGTGTGTGTGTGTGTGTGTGTGTGTGTGTGTGTGTATGCGCGCGCAAATGTAATGTACCTTATTGAGAAGGTAATTACATAATATAACAATAAATGTTTTGTTAATATTCAAATACATGCAAAACTTTTTATCTTAATTTATCATTATTAAACTTCAAAAGATATTCTTAAAATCACAAATATAAAAATATTTATGTATGATTGTCATATTAGTTCTATAGTTATTACGAGTAAAAAGTTTAGCAATAAAATGAATATTTTTATCTATCAAATTTCATTTTAATTATCAGCCTTATTATAATTTATATATCTTTATCGTCAACTCGCTCCTATTACTTTAAATAACCTATATATTTATTATAAAAAAATGCAAAAGGTATAAAAATCATACCTGAATTTTGTACTGTTTGTACAGATGCTGTAGCTGTTGCTTGTGCTTCTCCAGAACCAGAACCAGTTGAAGAAACAGTAGCACAATCTACTTCATCTTGTTTACCATCTAACCTACAATATTGAAATTTTATTTTATAAACATGTTTCACTATGATATTAACTCGCTTGAACGTTTACAAACCTATGTTGTTTTAAAAGTGTACAATTTCCTCCCTCTGTTACATCCAAATTGTATACATACAAATAACCATCTGCACTAGCCACCAACAGCTTTGGTACCTTATGTGTCCTAAAAAAAAGTTTATGTGAACAAAAAAAAATATAGAAATATTATTTATTTTAACTTACACAGTAATGGCACAAATATTTTTTAAACCATAAAATGGTAAATGAACGCTAGCAAATGCACGTCCTTGATTAAAAACATCTGTTACTTGAGAAGGCAAATAATTTGCTGATGCAGATACTGCCTTTGTCAAATAGCCCATCCAGCTTTGTGATTCCTCCGCTTGAGCTTGTCGCGGCCTATAAAAAATAATGATGTATTAATATATATTAATATTTATATAGAAAATATTTCATATATGTATAACACTTTATTATAAATGAATACACACGCTTCCTTTGGTTCTTCTAATTTGAAAATGTGTACAGTTTCGGTATTACTAGAGCAACAAAGGAACATAGAATCCATACTAAAGGCCAGACTGCTAATAGACACACATCTTTTAACTCCACGACGAAATTCAAATAATTTTGTTCCGTCATTTACCTACAAAAACATAACAGTTCCTTTTTAACAGTCAGCTTTATATATATAATAAAAAATAGTAATACATATATATCAAAATCATCAATAAACATACATGAAAGACTCTGATTACAGTCCCTTTCTCAGAGGCAGTAGCAACTTTGGTGCCATTTGGACTGAATGCAAGAGCAGCAAGGGGACTATCATGTGCGGGTATCATTGTTTTCGCTTGCTGTAAATATAAATGTTAATTTTATACACTTTTCACAACGTACGTTTAAAAGAAGTTTGAAATACACATGTAAAGGTACTTACAAGATTAATAGCATCAAATATCTGAACTTCTCCAATTGTATTTGAGCCTGGGTAGGCTAGATAACAATTGTCACTGTTTATTGAAAGTGTACAAAGTCCTGCAAGATTTGGTGGTGTATCACGTATTGTATGTAATACTTTCATGTCTCTTATATTATGAATGTATAACGATTCTTCCAAACATACTACCAATCTCTGTAAAGAATAATTTTATTGAATATTCTTTAAAAACATGACAAATTCCAGAAGAAATTATAATCTTTATATAATTATATATATATAAGGACGATATTGAATATTTTTATATATATATATATATATATATATATATGTATATAATTTGTTGTTACTATAATTTTATAACATACCGCTCTATTAAGTTTTACAGCCAAAATAGTATTAGAATAACTATAATTGCAAATTTCTGTTCCCTTTCTAAAGTGACATACTTTAAGTTTACGGGGGGATGATAAACTAACAACTGCAACAAGGCTGCTGCTGAATAATCTTTCAACAATACATATATCCTCTGTATCTGAAATTAACATATGTTACAAAATAAATACAATACAGTAAATAATAAATTTAATATATTATACTAAATATAAAAAAAATATATTTAATGACAAAAATAAGATTCACATAACAGTACGGAAATTATTTAATAATAGACTATTACCATTTTCATATATTTTCTCAAGTTGATCAAAGGAGCTGAGAGAGAAAAGTTTATATCCTGCCTTCGATCCTACTGCTAAAGATCTGTAAATAAATTAAGATTATACATTTATAGTATATAATGAAAATAAATGCAAGAGCATGGATAAATAAATGATCTTCCTCTTTCAAAATCTATAAAAAAATTACAAATTATAAATAGTTTGTTTCATCATAAAGAAATATTAAAATATAAAAGATAAATATTAACCTGGATCTTTGACTGATTGTTTTGTAACGACGGATCGAGGAGCAAGTCTTAAAACAAAATGAAGTACATAGAGGAGTTTATTTTTTTCTAGTAGCGCATAGTAACGCAGTAAAGTAAGAGCACAAAAGTGACTCGTTAACACGCAGCTAATCAGTGAAAGGAGGAATGGAGTGACGCAGTTAACAAAAGCAACGTGAAAAACAACGACGTATAGGAAAACGCGAACGAAAAACCTCGATTGTCGTGAGGGATGACGCCATGCGCGCAGCGGAGGGAAAAACCATATCGCACGTTTTATAAATGCAAAGAAATAGCTGTTCCCTCGCCTGTATTCCACTTGAATATTCTTTCACCTTTATAGAAATGAGAGCAAGGTTAGGAAACAAAGAATGGATATCGTCGTTTTCATCGTACTTCTTTGAGTCTCTAAAGAACGTAAAGAAACTTACGTGCAGTCCTGATTAAAATTAACAAAGAAAACACCACTTGGAGGATCGGCAGTCTGATTTGTGAGGTTCATGAGGCCAGATATGCCGTATTTTAATCCTTGCGTCAATACATCCACGTTGCGCGCGAGATTTTGCATAAATCGCACGTATGGTGCTCGTACGAATGCTCCTCTTCGTCTGCTTACTCTCCTTGATTCGCTTTTCTGCCTCCCTCACGCTTTCGCTCTCTCTTCTCGCTTTCTCTCCTTCCCACTCCTCTCCTCTTTCTCCCCTTCTTTCACTCTCACTCTCAACTCACTGCTTCTTTCTCTTGCACAAACACATATGCACGCGCGTTTATATTATAGGGACCACGACCAAGTAGTTCGACTTCGAACGATTCCTACAAGTGACTGTACCCGCTATTCCATATTGAACAGCTGATGCTCGCAGCTGAATCTATGAGATGAAGAAACAACCGAATCGCTGTTCCACGTTCCGTATGTTCCGTGTTACCATAGCAATATATGGTAATCATATAGCGAGACTCATCATCAGCTGTTGATAGCCTGTCTATGAATTATTATCAAATTTTCTCAACTATAATTGTTATTTTTATTACTTGCTATTCAATTTCGTACAATAAACAATATTTTACTTTCACCTTATGATTATGATATCCATTTTTAGCAAAATAAGTTTTTATAAATTATAATATATTTCAAGTATAGCTAAATTTTTTAATAGTACATACCTCGACACATGATTCTATAAAGAGATACTATGTGTATGTATTTTATATATATAATAAATACATTTGAACATAAGTGTATGTTGATCATATTCTATCATATGCTGATCTATTCTTACGAAGTAGGCTTATTTCTATCATTAATTGGTAAAGAATTCGTCTATTGGTAGAGAATTTTTGGATCGTCTTCTCAACAAATCCTAGTAAACTTTAATATCAGCGACGAATGAATATCGAGTATTTCAAGTAATCCAAATTTTTTAGAATATATTTATTCTTTAGGATGTCTTTATTTAATTCTATACCAGAATAAAGATTTTTTTAAGATAAATCGCATTGTAATCTTAAAAATTTTTAAATTAGCATAAGTCAATTTGTAATACAGATTTAATTTGTATATATTTAATTGTTGAAAATTGTATCGATTAATAAAATATGTTTTAATATATTTCTTCCAAATACTATTAACTATTTTCAAGGTCTAATGTCGCTTGCATTAAAACTGCTACTACTTTTCGCTTAAAGCGTTTCACCAACGATATGGATAATAGTATGACAAAATATGAACTACAAATGCAACAGGGGAACAGTGTTCCATCACATCTATCACATCGGTATATAAGCTTATCTGTATACTCCTTTCGTTAGAGTTTAGTTCATTAAATTATAGGTTAGAGTATTAGTTCAGTAAGTTAAACTCGCATTTTTCAGTCTCATATTTACATCCTTTTTTAACAATAGTATGCATCTTGCAATAATCTGTACTACATAGACCGTAGTAAGTGCAGCGCTGATCACATTTATTTTGCGACAAAAATGCATATAAAATAAATTAATTAATACATATAATAACTAATATATAAATTTGCGACAAAAAACAAAATTTTGTTAATTATTTTGGCAAAAATAATAATTAATAAATATATTTATATATTATATATTATTTTAATAAAAATCAAAACGAGATCGTTTTATATCTATGAGATTGAACTCCCAGCGCTATTATTTTTGTGATTTCTCCTTAGAATTAGTCCAATTTGTATTGTTATTATTACTACTACTATTACTGCTATCATAATTATATATAATATAATAATTTAATATAAAATATAATAATAAAAACATTTAAGTATTACGTACATTCTACATTATAATAATAAAGTCAATGGTGGCATTTGGAAACTTAGAATCGATGGTTATAACGATATCTTATTTAACTATTTTTGTGTATGGCTGAAAAATGTAGAATGTTTTATTTAAACATTCCTTTATTTTAAGAAAGTCTAATACGTATTTAAACTTAAATAAGTATTTGCTAAGATCCTTTTGCTGGTCTTTGAGTTTTTACAAGTTTCCGAAATAAAGTAAGTCCGACTGCGGCTTCTTTAGAATCGTTTGGAAAACTTTTGTTACATTTATCTATTTCAAAAACAGTGATGTCAATATATTGGGTTGGCAACTAAGTGATTGCGGAAAGTGTAAAGTCCATCAACAAAATCCGCAATCACTTAGTTGCCAATCCAATTGATGACTACTGAGTACTCATTTTTTTCATATCGATTTTATAACAGAATTTTATATAAATTAATAGTTTCATAAAATCAGCAAGAACCAAAATAAAATCAATATAAATAAAAATGGAATAAAAATAAACGCAAGTATTATGAACTGGTAATATGATTATAAAGCAGGACAAGAAGAAACGATACAGACGAAAATAAAAGTGCTTCACATTTGTATCATACTTCATTAGTATTAGATATACTTATCGCTGGTTATGTATATCTCCAAATTATCGAGAATACGATTTGTTGAGAGCTGCGTAAAAAACCATTATACGAAGTGAGCCATGGAATGCACCCAAAAGGGGAGATAGGTTTTTATGAGATACTAGCAAATATAGATTGATATTGTATCTTGTGCTTTTATGTGTTTTTTCTTTTTTTATAAATCATCATCATCATATATAATTTATGATGTATTCGATGTACACAATATTTAAGTATATATTTTTTCTTCTACTTATTATTATTCTTATTATTATATTGTTATATTATCTATTATTAGTAATAGAAATAATATAAACTAGACTAGTTCTATACGGGAAACGATAGAATATTATTATTATTTTCGGCAAAATAAACGACAAAATAGCCGAGTGAGTCGCCATTATTTCTCTGTATGAGTATTACAAACACATTTCCTTGTATTTAGAATGGATTAAAAAATCCAAGTTTAGTTTACATACACAAACAACGTATGATGGCAATCGGCTAGTTTACGGAAATAAAACACACACCACTTAAGTGTTTATATCAGTATAGGAATAAAATCAGTAATGGGAATAGAAACTTCGTCTCTTTCACCGCAGATTTCAAGGGGCGCCACTATATACAACTTATTTTTCATGAAAAATTTTGAAAACAACATTTACATCATCAATAATTCTTGAGTAAATGAAGCGTAATTCTTGAATGACTTTAATGAACAAACTCTCATTTTAAAGATAAAGGTTTAAATGAAGAATTGATTTTTTCGAATTTTGTAGAAAGCTTCATTTTTTGTGAAAAAAATTATACCAAAGAAAGCTTTTTTCGAAAATGATATATGCATAAAAAAGATTTAAAATTTGAAACGACTACTCATCTAAAATTTCATATTTAAAATAAGACTTTGTTTATCAAAATTGATCAAGAATTACATCTATATTCTATGTTAATGTATACCATTATAAAACCAGAGATGGTGAACAACCTTAATGTGAACTACTCGTTAGTAAAGAACTCGTTAGTGAAGATACGCCACTATATCCTGTGTGATTTCAATTTAATCGATAATAGTGATCGAGATATTATTTTGTTTAATTCCTTTATACATTTTAAACGTTTATAAACTACTTCAACATAATGTATTGCATAATATTAAATTTAAAACGTAGAATATACATTATTACATATTCTCAAATATTATTAACACATTTTTATATATATTATAAATGTGCATAAATGAAGCATATTTGAAATGTGCTATGATTATGTTTTCATTGCATGTAATAATACTCATATATTTTCTCAAGGTCATTCAATTAATAGCATTGCATAAAAACCAGATCTTTTCATTTGTTATAACCATTCTTTGTAACCATTAATCAAATAATAAATATCTTTAGTCTTCTCTTATGTACTTCTATTCATAAAATTTATACACTGTATGTTCGCATCTCGTGAGGAAATCCTCATTCAGAATAGAGCACGTGATTGAGTAGGATTAATTATATTGTGAACGTCAATTGGTCATGTCTAAGCTGATAACTTTATCGAAGTAGAATGAATTGTTAAAAACTAGTACGATATATACGAGTACGAATGATATTGAAGCATTATTCTTAATATATAACAATTTTTATACATTTGTGTTATGTTATTTTACACTATACTTTTTTATGAACAGATTAACTCATTAATCTGTTCATTATACAAATTTTGAGTGACTTTCACTCGAACAATTGTGTACTGCTTATATATATTGAACATTTATGCTCTCATATATTTTTCAAATCTTTGTTCATATTTCGCGCGTAAAATGCTCATTTAAAGTTATTTAAATGTTTTTTATTTTCATTGACAGGATATATCTTCATGGTCATGTAAATAATGCTTAAGAAATTGTATCTTTATAAGTTCATAATACACATATGTACTGATGACTTTCCTAAATGTTATGTATGATCGAAAAAAGCCATTTAAAAGAAAATACCGACAGATAATCGCAAATCGACTAATGATATACATATATATGTATATATATGTATATATATACATAATATACATAAATATACATATATGTATACATATATATATATAAATATATACATATATATATATAAATATATACATACATATATATATATATATATATATATATATATATATATATATATATTAACTTGTCAAATGTCCATTTTTACAAGTGATTTTTATAGATATACGATTATGAAACGAAAAGATCATTAAGTTATTATTTATATACTTCTTATAGGTATCAGGCTTCAGTTCTTTGCGGTCGTGTCAACCTGAGATTGTCGCGAAAAGGAATACATATGTACCTAGTACATTTTTCTAACACACATTTACTTTTTTTTACTATCTTTCTCTGTTTCATTCTTTCGCCAAACAGTATAACAGCTGGACAGCAATTGATTACGTTAGTAGCTCGGCGATAGCTCAGCGCGTTGATGCTTATTTTTGCTAGTAGGTTTAACTTATAAATCAATATATCATTTTTAAAATAAATTAAATAAATAATATAAGACAAAAGGCAATATGAAACAGGAGATATATATTTAGTAGCAGTAACTTTATTGATACTCTTTGTACCCATATTTAAACGAGTTAAACGTGTCGAGTAAAGTGCAACATCATGGATGAATCCTACCTCCATCAGCTTGTCGCAGAACCTATAAAAAATCTTCTTCGATTACATCGTATAAAAGAGTAAGAAGTAGATTATTAAATAGGGGTTTAATTTTTTAGAATTCTTGATTGTGTATTGTAATTATTTTGCTTTCTCTCTTTCTCTTTTTCTATTTCTTTTTTTCTGCTCTTTCTTTTATTTCTGTTTGTCTATCGTTCTTTATTTTATTTTCTTTAGTGTTGGTGGTATTTTCATTAATAAATTAAAGATTCTTTAACAAGTGGTATTCTGTTCAAAAATTAAAATAGTTACATTCATAAATAAAAATTTATATCTGTATTTATAAAATATTGTATTTTATATTAGAAAAATTGTATTACTGTATAGAAAATGTACAATATAGATATTTATAAATAAACAAACAATAATAAGTAATAAATGGTAAATATTTTTGATTATTCCTTTTTTATGTATTACTAATTGGTTTATAATACATAAATGATATTGATCCTTTTATAATGCATAAAAACTTTATCTAATATTATCGAATTAAATTTGTATGTATTTTAAGAAATCATCATTGATTGCTATCAGTAATAAATTAATAATATTTTTCTTTAATATATTTCGATAACTATTTATACAGAATCATTGAATATCACATAAATATTATATCTATATAGTACTGTAAATAAGATAATTTCATATATTATTTTATATTAGCTTTTAAATATAGCATGTTATATATCATATGAGAATATAATTTCAAATAAGCTATCTTTTACTAATAATTAACTTAATAGTTACCCAAACTACTAACGTAAGTACTTCACAATGCATTATTTCTACTTTATAAATAAATATTCTTTATTTTTCTTATTCTTATTTGCTTATTTTTCTCTATTTTTTATTTAGTGATATTAACATATGCATGTATAAGGTAATTTGAAGTAACTGAATGGAGTGCAAATACATTGCTTATAGATAGATAGAACATCAATACTGCAGAAACAAAAATCTAAGATATTTGAGCATACAACAATAAAGGTTCATCAGCATGTTGGAGAGTATGGAGATATTTTCCTTTAAGACATAGATAATAAGTATGTACTATATTTTTTTATGAAAGATATATGACCACAGAATATGAATGTTTATAATAAACTTTCTTAATATTTTGGAAATAAACACATATGACACGCACACAAACCATGTGGTTGTATGATCTTTCAAGTTATGCTATAATTATTTTGTTAATAGGAATATTAAAATGTGATTTGAACAAGTAACTTTGCTATACTTTTTAAGTGTAATTCTAAAAGTCTTATGATGTAACATTCAATGATCTTCTTTTGTCTTATGTAAGAACATTGATCTGTTTCATTACACAATAATCTCCAAGCCATACTTTTAGTTATGTAACTATATAACGCATAAAAATGAAATTTGATTTATTATAGGATAAAATGGATGAATTCACGAGCATGTACAAATCAGGCATATAATCCTACTTCCATAGAACATGTGGCTAATGTGGCCACCCATGGAATTTGGATTGTCCCTTCTATAATTGGCAGTTTAGAGCTTTTTCGACGTTCTATAACATGGACTCAGTTTGTTTCTGCGTGCGTTTATGGTACTTCATTGATTCTTGTTTTTGTGGTATCCACATTTTTCCACAGTGTCCATTACTGTAATCATAACAGGTAGTAATGAATTATATTTTTTATGTTAGTATTTTTTCTCAATTATAGAGAATTATCATATAATTATATCTTATTGTGGTTTATATTTCAGACAATTAAAAGACGCATTACATCGCTGTGACCGTGCTATGATTTATATCTTTATAGCTGCTAGTTACTTTCCATGGTTAAATGTAGATCATTTCCCAGGTGATAAACTACTTTTTATAATGAGATATGCCGTTTGGATCATGGCAATGTTGGGAATTCTTTATCAACAAATTTTTCATGAGCGCTATAAAATGCTTGAAACTATTATGTATTTGGTCATAGGTATTGGTCCAAGCGTAGCAATTATTAATGTTGTAAGTTAGAATTGAAATATAATAATATTACATGTATGGAAGTTTTTTATAATGCATGATATGAAATAATGAAATGCTGGTGATTTAATATATGTCTTTATTTTACTATTATCATTTAATTATAAAATTGTTTAATTTTTGCAGAATGATTATTACAACATTGCTGAATTAAAAACAGGAGGATTTATTTATATTCTGGGCTTAATATTTTTTAAATCAGATGGTAGAATACCTTGTGCACATGCAATTTGGCATCTTTTTGTAGCTGCTGCTGCTGGATTTCATTATTATGCAATTTTAAATCATGTATTTCCTGCAATAAGTTCAACAGTCACAATTGATCTACCAAGTGTGCCATCATTACCCCATATAGTACAATCTCATTTAGAAATTTAGGTTTACATATAATATTTTTGCCATATATTTATAGTTTTGCAAAAAAGAAATTAAGATTTTCAATGAAAACTCAGTAAAGACTGTATTTGGTTCCAATCTTCCATACAAACAAAGTTTTTATAGAAAAATTTGTTGTGAATAAGTAGACTAATTAGAATTCCGATCTTTCTATCACTATAAAGGATTTTTATTATAAATTACTACAGCCAAAAATATGCAGAATGTAAATATAAAACTAGAGTAAATTTGTAGTAACAGAGTATTGGAAATATGAATGATGAAAAATTAGTATGATTTATATAATTTATAATTTACAAAATATTGAGAATGTATTCCTAATTTATTTGCTGACATTGTTTTATTTAATATACAATATACGTAATGGTGATTGTAATTTTCATATATTTATGATTAATATTATTTAATATATATAATTATATAGAAAAAAATTTTTTTATAATAATATCAAGTTATGACATAAAGAGTTGTTTTTCAATGCATTATTTTAAAAATAGAATAAACAATATGCAAATTTATATAATTGCTGATGAATAGTAACAACTATTAGTAACAATATAATTTTTCTTAAGTATGATTCCTTTTTCACTATCTAATGTGCCAAAATTAATCTTGTCATTTTCTTAATACTAAATTTGTTCAGTAAATAACTTTGTAATGCTATAGAGCATTACTGTAAACTTATATACACGAATACAAGATTATATATAGCCTATTAAAATTTTGTTTATTATATAAATTCTTTATCATATAAATTAATTGAATGTTATCATAATTACCATATTTTAATACAAATTTTATTTATATAATTAATAAAATATGCATATTTATACATATTTATGTACATAATAGGTATATTAACATTGTAAAATAATGAAAAAAACAATGTCTAAACATGTGGTGATAATATTATATTATTAAAAGAAGAAGAGTACAAAACAATTACTAATTGAATATTAAATCATTTATTACATACTTTAACTGCATGTAATTTGCAGTTAACCAAATATGTAAGTACGAATATGTAAAATGTATAATATTGTTGTTATTAATATGATTTTATATTGATAAAATGGTAATTATGTGAAATAAAAATATTGTAAAATACAAATAATGTGTTTTATTATGGTATATAAAATTGAATAAACTAGTATTTATTTTTTTACAAAAATAATAATAAACAAAACTACATTTACAAATACATATGTATAAATCTAATGTAAGAGCCATCTATCTTTTGAGGTCAATGATACTTCAGAGTAACCATAGTAACAATATCAAACAAATTGATGATAAAGGCTATGACAGATGAGCATTTTTTTATACAACTAGCCAATATATATATTATTCCATTCATAATCAAAACTAATATGATACATACAATACAATGTAGAATGATACAAATTATATATACAATTATCTATATTACTGTTTATTATGATATATAACATTTATAACGTTATTTATTTTGCTTTTTTGGTATTATGTGTATAAAATAATGTATATGATCTATTTCATGGAATTAAAAATACAGTAAAAAATTATGAACTGGATTAAATGAAATTTTAATATCAATTTTCAAATAAATGATTTATTTTAATACAAGGCGATAAATTTTGTAGAAAATGGATCAAAGTGGAAGTAATATTACAAAAAACAATACACTTTTATCTACTAATATATTAAAACAGCTACCATCATGGTTGATAGAAATGAATGAGTGTGTATTTGATAGTTTATATTTTATTCAATGTTATAAAACAAAGCATTCATTTTTAACATATGATACATAAATATTTTATTGAAATTATTTAATTTAATAGGAATGTAAAAAGATTAAATATAATTGATCATTATAAAACATTGCAAATAGAAAAATATTCAATTCACGAAGAACATCCATTTGAACAAACTCTTTTAAAAGATGAAATATCTTTTTTAAAGGAAGAAATTGATAATTTGTAAGTTCTATTTAAACTTAGTATAACATTTTTTAGTATGTATAAAAATAATTTTTTAATCTTTTAATAAACAATCAAGATATGGGCAGTCTTGCAAACCATTTTTTACATTAAACAAGATAAAAGATATTGATGGTGACATTTTATTACAATCATGCACTAGTAAATCTCTCCCTAATACTTCTAATCATGCGAAGATAAATATCAAGAATACTTCAACTCATGTTCTTTCTGCTGATCAAAATTCTATTAATAATCAAAATCCTATTAAAAGAGATTTTAGTGCACTTGATGAATATATGGAGAAAAAAAGAATAGAGAAAGTCTATAACAATACAAAATCTATGAGATTTAAAAACAATGAGGAATATAACTGTGAACTACAAACTTTTGATGATTTTGAGAAACGAAATCATGACTATTTTCAGTCAGGTATATTAAATAAAGGATATAAAATGGACAATGAACTGTTAACACAACAACAAAAATATGAAACTTATTTTAAACATAAAAGTAATGTCATTAGAAAACAAGATCTTAAAAATAATTTGCCATGTGATATGTTTATGTAGTATTTTAAATATTAAAATTAAATATTTTGATAGTATGTCCGTGTGAAATTATTACTTGTAATTATTTAGAAATCATGAAATAATTAATTTCTTTTTAATTATAATAGGAATCATAAAGAAAAGATTAGATTATTTACCTGATTTAACACCAAAAGAAGAAACTGTTACAAATGGAATAAAAACAGTACCAAATTTAATATATCATGCTGATGCAAACAATAGTGAACTAACACGAAAAAATTATAATAAATTTATTTCTTCAGTAGAAATTGGCCAGAAGAGTAGTAATAGTTCAAAAGAAAAATTGACAAATAAAAGTTTGCATAATTATAAATCTAATATTCAACAAAATCATACAATTCAAGGTAGGTAATTGCAAAAAAATTAATTTATATGTAATAGTGTGCACTATTGACATCTTAAATTAACTCAGATATGAAAAAGCCCTATAGTTTAATTTTTATATTTTTTATCATGGTATATAACTCACAGTTTGAACTTCATGAAACTCTTAGTGATCTTTTAACTTGTTTATTGTCAAGATTATAGATCAGGTCAGTGTATAAATTGATATTAAATATAAGTAATGTGGACTAAAATATGGTATTATATTGTTCTGTCATAGATAATTACAGAAATTTTATTATACCGGAACTTCCTTGTGGTAAAATATTAATCATTGATATTCTTAGTACTTGGGGAGATAAATATTATGTAGGTCTTAACGGAATTGAGATTTTTTCAGATACAGGTCAACTTGTATTCATAAATAAGGTAAACAATTTGTTATTAATGCAAAGATTTGATAGAATATATATATCTACTACATATAACTTATTATTTATATTTAATACCACGTATACATAATTTTTTATAGATATCAGAAAACTCATCAAATATAAATCAATTATCAGAACATAATAATCTTCATGTTATTAATAATCTTATTAATGGAGTAAATAGAACAAGAGATGATGCTAATTTATGGCTTATCCCATTTACAGAAGGAAATCATCATTACATTCACATGATTTTTCAGGATATTGTAACAATTGCTATGATTAGAATATGGGTAAGTTTTATTAAATAGTATAATTAATTTTATGAATTTTTCATTACTGTCTTTTTATTTTTAGAATTATAATAAATCTAGAATACACTCATATAGAGGTGTTAAAGATATCACAATTACATTGGATGATACACTTATTTTTTATGGAGAAATTGCTAGAGCATCTGGAAACTTACGAGACACTTTTAATTCTTTCGGAGATGTAACATATTTCAATATACATATATCTATTGATATGTTAGAAATTATCTTTATAAAATATCTATATTTACAGACTATTCTGTTTACCACTGATGAAAATATTTTAGAAATGATATCAACAAATGATGAAATGTTTACAATTATTAATAACAATATGCTTAATTATGCAGAAAAGGAGAAAGATAGACCAGCGACAGTAACGACTAATTTAAATGTAAATAATATTGGATTATTATATGTGAATTATGAATATGTTGTGCAGTCTATTTTATTGTAGATAACATTTGGAAGGCGTAAAAATGATTGTTCAGTTGGAAATCATTCAACTGTATCTAGTGGTAGTGAATATAATACATTATCCCTTGTTTGTAAAGAAATTCAATTGATTATTCTTTCAAATTGGGGTGCTGCTGGAATAGTAGGTGAATAATTCATATTGTAATTAATAGGTAATAATCATATTAACATTATATAATTACATGTAGGTCTTAATGGAATAGAATTTATTGGAAACCAAAATTTAATTTTGTCAACAACTCATGCTAACTTAAAATGCAACTTAGATAATATAAATCTTTTAAAATTGATTGATGGATACAATATAACAACTGATAAAGATCATATGTTGTTAATAGATTATATAAATGAAAATGAAGAAATTATTATAACAATTACATTCGACAAAGAAGTATATATTACTGGTATGAGATTCTGGAATTATAATGCTTCTCTGGAGTTGTCATATTGTGGTGTAAGCTTTTTCATATAATGAAATAAAACAATTAACACAGTTAATGACTACAAGCATTTGATATATAACAATTATTAAATATAGGTGAAATGTTTATTTATTAAATTGGATGGAAAATCAATATTTGAAGAAGACTGTAATAGCTTCTTATTGAGAAGAGCTCCAGGAAATTGTCATTATAATTTTGTACAAGAAATAAGTTTTATTTGTCATTTGGACAATGAATCAGTATTATCAAAAGAGTTTAATGCAACTTTAACTTTGTCTCAAGAAAGTAATACCATAATATTTTACATAACTAAGTAATTTTATATATAGTATCTATTAAAGTAATTGTTTTATTAATTGGTATATTACAGAAATTATTTTATTTAATAAAGATTATGAAGTACCCTTAATGCCACAGGGTTTTGTGTACCAAATAATAATATTTTCAAGTTGGGGTGATTCTTATTATGTGGGTCTCAATGGCATTGAATTTGTTGGTATCAATGGTCATCAAATCAAATTAAACAGAGATAGTGAGTATATATATATATAACATATTTTTCATTGTTTTATTGGACAATGTTGATATATATTCCTCAGATATAGCAGCTTATCCAGAAAGTATAAATATACTAGAAGGAATTGATAATGATATAAGAACTCCAGATAAATTAATAGATGGTTTAAATGATAATGATGATGGTCAACATTCATGGCTTGCACCAATTTTGCCTGGTGAAGTAAGTAATATTTATTATATATTATTTATATCTAAATCTAAAAATTGTTAGATAAGACATTAATAATACAAAATTGTTGATAATTATATTAATCTTATCATATCTTGACTCATCATCTAGACAAATCGTATTTATATTATATTTTCTTATCCTACGACTGTAAGTGCCATAAAATTATGGAATTATGGAAAAACTAAGTCAAGAAGAATAAAAGAATTTGCAGTAAGTAAATATTAAGCTATAAGAAAGATTATAGCTGAATCAAATTTGTACAAAACACAAAGTATCATGTTATAAAATATTTTTGTCAAAAATATAATGATAAATTTATTTATCTTCATCAGATATTGGTGGATGATATATTAATTTATAATGGAATGCTGAGTAAAAATAATACATATGAAACAATACAATTTTTTAATAGTGATAACACAGATCACATTGAGTCGTCTTTAACTAGGTAAATATTATTTCATTATCTGTGTTCTTTTAGCTCGGAACAAGAAAGATATATTATATGTTTATGAAGAGCTACTTCTGTTATAAATTCTTTACCAAACCCAAATCTTAGACCTTATACATTTTTAATATAAACGATTAAAAAAACTAATTTTTAAGAAATTAATATAATATATACTTTTTAATTGATTTTACACATGCCATTTAAAATTATCTTTGTTTTATACTTTATAATATATATAATGAGGTAATCTAACATAGTACAAATCAAGATTAATATCATGAACTACAGTAATTTCAAAGTTGTTAAGATATTCTTTTATCTTTTGTAGTTTAATTTAATTCGAGGTTTATTGAGATATCTTTCTATACTTGAATACTAATTTGCAAAAAAACATTTTTTTTGTCTATCTTTGTTATTAAAGGTACTATATTATTAATTTTTTCATAGAGCTATCGTATTTAATAAAGAAAAATTAAACCATATATCTTTAACATCTTTTCTTAGAAATACTTTTGATATTTTTTTTTTTACGTTGATTACAAATTATGTAATTAATATCGATTTAGATAATCTTATTTTGAAAAGGTAAAAATGATTGGTTACTGTAATCACACGCAGAAATTGTCCAATCAATGATATGTTCAAACTATGATTTTATATTACTAGTGCTAGTAATCAAACCTAGTAACCAAATGTAATCAATGTAAGCCTTTCTTGTCTAATTATATTATTAATGAAAGTTTTATAACGGAGTAGTTATGATTATGTTATGATTATTTTCTAGTAAGAAGATAAACACATTAAATATAATCTAGAATTAATTTAGTCATTTTATCCTACGAATAATAATTGTGCTACTAAAATGAATCCTACGGAACCAACGAGTACCGAAACTTTAAGGTATGTATTTATTTTTTATGTTTGTAGTAAAGTAATCTACAAACTTTATCAACGCACAAATATCGATGTTAAGTCACTTGTTCGGCTGTTACTATACTCATCCGATATAGTAATACTGATTATTATTTCATATAAAGCAATTTAAAACAGGTTAGGAGACAGCTAATCTTTCTGCAGAATATATATAACAAAATTAATATTATGGGTTAGAAACGATCCGGCATTCATCAGTCGCGTCATAGTTAGATTATCCATTATCTATATTAACTTTTATGTTGATGTATTTTTCGTCAATAAATAAAAACCTAATATAAATTCTACAAAATTTGTTATTTTACTAAATAAATTTCTTTGACAATTAGTTATTTATTGCGAATGCTTATTTTTAATATATATATTAAATGTGCAGTTCAAAGATGAAAGATGTAATAGATGTATTAGCAATGCAACGAGAGAAAAGGAATACATTACAGAAAAGTATTACAATCGATTATACTAAAGCCAATGACAGTTTCACAGTATCAAGATTTATCTTCGAATGTGGTAAGTTTATATATTATAAGCTTAGTATATTATATTTTTAAAAATATTCTAAAGGAAATCTGTTTATAGGTTTAAAATTAGAGGCTCATTTTCTAACAATTGCCACAGCAGCAACTTTATATCATAGATTTATGAAAGAAGCTACTGCTCAAGGATATGATAATTATGTAAGTTATTTAATTAATTAATTAAGATATAGAAGTAAGAAATAAACAGAAAATATATCATAATATCATGATTATATATATAATGATTGTACTTATTTGCTAATAAAATTATATTTTTTTTAGTTAATAGCAGCTACTTGTTTATATCTGGCAGGAAAAGCTAAGGATGATAACTTAAAAATAAGAGATGTGATGAATGTATCATATAGCACACTTCATAGAGGTTCGCAACCACTGGAATTAGGAGAGCAATATTGGAGTATGAGAGATGCTATTGTGCAAGCTGAACTTCTCATCATGCGTATGTTGAAGTTTCAAGTAAGCCCAGTGCATCCACACAAAGTTAGTACTTTTAACTAATCATATTACTTTTTCTTTTATTAAGTATTTATGAATTAATATTTCTTAAAATTTTAATTTAAATTATATGGTAAGTTTGAAAAATAATAATGAATCATATCATTCTTTTACAATTATTTCATTTTATATTTTTATTCTTCAAAGTACATGTTGCACTATTTGAGATCTTTGCAAGCTTGGTTTGGAGAAGAAGAATGGTCAAAATATCCAGTAGCCAAAACTAGTATGGCACTATTACAAGATTTTCATCATTCTCCTGCTATACTTGATTATCCACCACATTTAGTAGCAATAGCATGTATCAATCTTGCTTTACAAATTTATGGTGTAGTTGTTCCATTAATGGATGAATGTGATCAACAACCATGGTTTAATGTAAGTGTTAAAAAAAATTCTCTTTCAAGTTACTAGTATTAATTTTACAATAATAAACAACAATAATTTAATATTACAGGTATTTTGTAAAGATTTAACAAGAGATAAACTTTGGGAAATTATGGAAAAAGTTATGGCTGCATATGACGAGGAACCTGAGACAAGAGATAATTGATATCATACAGAGATTTTTTTAAATGTTTGAATAATATCCTATAAATGTAAAAAATAAACAAATAAATAATTTTTTCAAAAAGTTAGTATGAAAGTACAATAAAATGTTTATATAAAATAAAATTATGTCAAAATAAATAAATTAGAAATAATAAAGTATATTAGAAATAACAAAGCATGATTTGAAAGAAACAATTTATTTTTAACAATGAATGAATATAATTTATAAGTAATCATAGGTATAAAAAAAAAGATATATTTATACTATTTTTCATAAAATTCTTGTAACACATGAAGATTTTCTAAAAATAGTTTAGCATGATAATTATCATATAAAAGACAGGATTTTAGTCAAATCAACTTGATACCACAGTTTGCTATTTGTACACGTATTAATTATTATATGAATTGAAATAAATAAATACGAATTAATTTTTTAGTATATAAAAATTGTATTCAGAGATAATAAAAAAACGTTAAAAAATATTTATATAACGTCTTTGTGGAGTAATTTAAATATTACTTGATTTTTTATATTTTTATATTTCATATCAAATGCTATAATAAAGCCTTTTCTTTGTACAGAATTCATAAAATGTGGAAATTCATTTTATAAATTATTTAATCGGTAAAAGAAATAATTACTGTGAATATTTAACCTTTATAATTTGTAATATATATATATTACATAATATATTTTTATTATATATTTTTATTATATATTTTTATTATAGTATATAATATATATTTGTAATATATATTACATACTATATATAAATATTTTAGTAGGATCACTCATACACATGTTAAAAACTTTATAAGAGAATGATGGCTTATAATTTATAAGAAACATTCATTTTTTTAATAAGTAATAACATACTAAAGCAAATAATCCTACAAATAAGAAAAGAAAGATAATACAAATATATATTCAACAGTGTCATAGAAGTCAGTTGTTTGCATGTATTGATAATTTGTATATCTGGTGGACATATTAATTCCAAATATTCATATATTCATATTCTTTTTTGTTGCACTATCATCAAGTATTAATGGAATAAGCTTTTATACAATTACTTTCTAAATGAAATATTTAAATTTTAATTGAATTAATTTTCAATTTTTATCTTTTTGATATTTTATAATTTTTGCAAAAATTTTGGAAAAACATCTATCTTTTCCATATTGGATTGCTTCTACTATAATTTCAGCTATATGTACAATTTATTCATATTTATCTCTTAGGTTTTTCTACTTTTTGAAATGATAATATATAATTATCACAATAGTTATTAAAAATAGTTTTATCAAATCTCAAACAAAAATCTCTTTATCATTTAAAATACCTTCAAATGAAAGAATTGATAATTTAGGATAACCGGGTGATTTATTTAAAGGGACTGATTCTTTCATTTCATCAGTAAAATTGTTATTGCTTGCATGGCATGCTCATTTACTACATATCATAGTTATTACATTAAATAATCTTATCCTTATATAATTACACAAATTTTCTTGATAATTATATTTATAATAACAATGAATATTATTATTCTTTTATTTTTTTTTGTATTATTATATAGAAATAACATTTTCACATGATTAAAGTAACACATCTATCTTTTAGTTTGCATAGCCGTTCAAAATCAGGATACTCATCTAAAGCAGGTTTATTTATTATAATTCTCTGAAAAAATATATATATTTACAGTAAATCTGAATTAAAGATATTATCGATATTGTACTATAAAATAATGAAATAATTCTAATTCTTAATAATTACTTGTAGATTATACTTACACGATGGCCTGTGCATGATAAGATAACGATTATATATTCTCGCTATAACTAAGAAGTAAAGTAGACAATTGTATAAAAAAATTCAAAAGTACATTTCCATCAAATCAACTAAATAATTTTCAATTGGTTTTTGGTAATCACCAAAATAGTGATTACTTTAAAAATATACATTCGATTTTATAATTGTGAAGTAAACAAGAATTATAAACTTGTATTTTAGAAAATTGATTCTTAAGAGCTTGAGATCGAGTTATAGGAATTTCTTCTGAAAATGCACAAGATTTAGAAGCTTCTTCAGGAAGAAGTACATGATGCAAACCTGAAAATTATTAATTATAAAAATGGATTAAAAGGCGGATGAAAAACACAGTATATAATACTTACTACAATATTTCTTAAAGTGCTTTGTTGTATATCTTCCATCTTTGCACAACTTTCAGATAATAATTTTATTGCAAAAATTCAAATGTATATACTACTAGAAATATGATATGTTTGATACATTATATAAAAACACTACAAGAACTATACTATATAGATCACACAAATACAGAAATCTTTTAATGTCGTTTATGTATCAACACTATATGACATATTTTATGTTCATTTCTCTTTAATTAATGACAAAAAAATGTATAATAATCTTGTAAAGCTATAAAATATTCTTAATTTTTGATAAATGTATTAAGATTTCAATAAAATATTATATCGTTATTATTTTGTTAATAATTATACAAGCATAAGATAGTACTAATGAATCAAAACGAGATCAAATATTTTTGACATTCGCGATTAATTTAGTATAAGTCTTTGTGCATTAATATATACTGCAGTTATAAGAAAAATAAATTTTGTGGTCTATTCATCATCATATTATACCGCTATTATAATACATATATAGTACTTAAGTATACTATTTACAAAATGTATTTTAAAACATGTATACTATTACATGCTATTATTTTATTCCATTAATTTATTAGTACCAATGTCTCATTTATTTTAAGTGTGCCTTTAAACTATTTAAAATTATTCAAAGCACCTGAGAATTTTGTAGCAATATAATAAAATAGTAATAACATATTTACTATACTTCATCAAGTCACTGTCATCCAGCAGTTTATTATTTTGAAACAATTACAAATTAAAAAAGATAAGCTAATATATGAGACTATCCTAATTTATATCTTAGTGTAATAAAAACAACAAAGTTTATAATTAAAATTAGTACAAATGTTTATATTATAAACTATGTAATATTAAGTTTAGAAGAATGTAGTTATCTAGTCACACTTTGTTGTTTTTTCTTTAATGGAAATAAACATCTTGTTACACGATATATAAGCAGAAAGTGAAATAATGCAGCATACAATATGAACTAGCTGCTCAGTTTTCACCTGGTTTGTACACTAGTTCAGTAGCACGTGCATCAATGGTATCACCGCTTCAATGAGACATGTACATAATTTACAAAGCTTTAGTGTCTCATATTACAACGTACCTGTTAAAAAAACTGGATATATGTAAACAATCTTCATGTACTTATATATAATGATGTAAGGTTTTAAAACTGTACACGTGGGGGATACTTATAATTAATATTAGAATACAAAATACATATTCCTGATTAATGAAATGCATATTGTTTATTGATTAAGATGAACCAGTACAGCTACTGTAGTGTATAAACCTGGAGACTGAAACCTAATCTATACATTCTGTAACTATAATCGAAAGTCGAAGGTAAAAAACAGATCAGTGCCAGGTCTTGTGATTTTGAATTAAAAATACTGTACAAGCTTTATCCTGGCAAAAATGTACAACCTGTTTTGAGTAATCTGTTTTCATGTTAAATAAACAACCAAGAATCGACAAGGCATGCTAGAGATTTGTAATCTCATTGATTTTAGGAAATATTATAAAGGTACATGTATGAATATATTTTTAAATTTTACTCTCAGAATTAAAAGTATGTTGAGACATTTTTTAACCAAAGAATATTTTAAAACTATAAACTTACAGAAATTCTTTTCTTCATAGATTCCAGTTGAACATTCAATATTTACTTTCATTCTTGTTGTTTACAGTCATACTTCAAAAGTTTTATAACTTCCTTAATTTATTTAATATATTTGTATGTTTATGTATATATTTATATTTTTTATTCATACCACGCTCATGAAACATTCTTATTGCCAAATACTACTCTTTGACAAATCCCTTCTTTCGAAATATGAAACCAAATATGATTCATTTGCAGATAATTAGCAATCTTTCAATGATATTTTAATAGTTATAATATAAACAATATTTGTATTGAAAACAGCTTTTTGTGTTTAGACTGATTTCGGTATTGTATTATACCAAACCAAAGCTCATTTGTTTTTCATAAACATTTCTACTCACGTATGTACAAAGCAGATATCTGCTTACTCCTTATAACTTAACATCATATGTTTAGCTTATAAACAATTTCATAGAAAATTTAAGTGATTAAAACAATATAATAATAATTACTTGTGAGCACAATAAACAAATTTGTACAATTTATTATGCGCGTTCTAAAGAATTTTACAGCTATACGACACAGAACGCTTTTATGAGTGAGCTATATGACGAAGTAGTAATCAGATCATTATCACGTTAATAAAAACTGTCAAATGGTCTTTCATCACTAAATTCTCTTCGTTTGAAAAAACATGTATTAGTTTACTATAAAGTTGTTGATCATAATCTTAAATATGAAGTGGCACCGACTTTATATATCTGCAATTGTAGCATGCATAGTTACTTATACATGCATTTAGTACATGTATATGTTTATAGATAATGATATCACCTGTACTATATGAATTTTGAACCACAACTTATAATTATAGAAGAAAATATAAGCATTAAAATATTGTAAACCATCAAATATGTCAGTAAATATTTACCTAACATGTATGTTCTACATTTCAAATTCATTTTTATAAATCAATTTATTTCCATTTTATTATTCTCTAATAAACTTTTATATGCCTAATTTTATTATATAAAATCTTGCAAAACAGATAGATGAAGAATAAGATATTTTTGTTATGTATAATTATTGAATGAATTAATTTTGTCATATTTTAGATACTATAAATATTTAGTAATGATCCAATTGATCAATGTCAATCAAATAGATTCATTCCATATATATTATTTAGACCATTTCAACAGTAGCTATGTTACATCATAATTATACTTTATATTTTTTTGTGAACAAGGCAGTTCATTATATATATGTGTGTATATATATATATATATATATATATATATATATATATATATATATATATATATATACCACTGGTAATTTATCACCAGTCTGGAGTAGTTACAAGAAATAGGAAATTATAAATTCTAGTCCAAAATCCATTGCACAGAATAAGTTTGACAGAAGTTCATTTGTTAAAGGAAATAAAAATTCACACAGGTCTAATAAATATGTCCTACTTTTATATACTTATCTCTACTTTGAGTTTCAATCTCTACATGTACTGGCACAGATCATTTTTGTCACACTGCACTATTTAACTGCCAATTTTGCACTTCCACTCGTTTATAGTTACAGTTTTGATTGCTTATTTTCCCTCTGAAAACTTTTCCCTCAAGCTTTTAATTTTATGAACAAAATATGTTTCTAATGACTCTGCACACTTGAAAAATGGTGACTCTTTTGGATTGTAGTATCGACAATTGTCAAATATTTTGGTCATATCTCCAATAAATTCACTTAACTTCTTGTAGGATCTATCATTTATTCTTAACTCTATTGTTTGTAGATCTGAAAATAGAGTAATATAAACAAATAAAAATAATAAAAATAATAAAAATAATATATATATATATATATATATATATATATATATATTAATATTTTAATACTATATATATATGTATATAGATTAAATTTTATTAATACTTAATTTCAAAAAATACAAATGCATACCCATGGGTTCCTTTATAACTTTATAATAATCTGGAGCTTCATTTGGATCTACTGGTTCCATAAAAGGCCATGCGCTTTTATGTGCCTAATTTTAAGTTTATAAATAAGTTTTTTGTTAAAATGGAGCACACATTTCAAAATAGAAATATAGATACCTGTATTTGTTTAATTAGTTTTTTCAGTAAATCCAAATCCTTGGCATTGAGATTTTTCATGTTTGCAAAATTAACAGATGAATTACGTTGACAATTTGGACATACATATTCATCAATATTATCTGCTTCTGATTGAAGAATACCAACGCATCTTCCATGGAACCAGTCTTGACATTTATCGCAGCAAATGTAAAACCTATTAAAAATAAAAATTAATTTTATATATGACTAGTCCAAAAGGAATTAATAAGGATGTACAATAGTAATTTAATATTCTTTAATCTTCTTTAATTTCTTTTAATTTTTAATAATTTTAAAAAGGTTATTACTTACTGAGATTCATCATAAGGTTGCTTACATAAGCAGTATAGTTCCTGTGTATCTCGTGCATGTCTACATTCTGTACAAACAAACTCTGAAAGAGACTTGCTCATTTCTTCAGTAATACCTACACAGTCTCCATGGAACCAATTATTACACAAGTCACATCCCACATAGAACCTTTACAATGAATAAATGAATTAAATTTTGTACAATTATATACATCCATAACGAGTGATAAGCGCACGCAATACGTGCACCCTTCACACACACACACACACACACACACACACACACACACACACACACACACACACACACACACACACACGCACGCACGCACGCAGAGAGAGAGAGGCACAGAGAGGGGGGAGAGGGAGAGAATGCTTACTTTGTTTCATCATAAGGTGTCCTACATAGACAATATAACTTTTCTTTTTTAATTCGACTTGGAGTTGTAGTAGATGACGCACTAGGTGATGTGTTGCTATTTGCTTGTGCCTTATGTTTTTTTGGTCTTCCACCTCGATTAGGTGGACTTACTTGTGCTATTTGAGCATTTGCTTTACGTTTTGCACTTCCTACTTTAACTTCATCCTGTTTATGTCTTTCTGCCTTTGTTCTTGTTGCTAATTCTATTGATAGATCCTTCTACAATTGTAGTTCATATAATGATATTAAAAATATCATATACATGTACTTTCTGATATTAACTAATAAGATTAGGACATACCTGAATATCTATTTGTAATTCTTTTTCAAGTAAAGCTCTTTTTTTAAGTATATCTTTTTTCAGAAGTTCTTTATGTCGAAACAATAAAACTTGCATTCTTGAATGAACCTGTTGTTTCCTTCTTTGTTCTTGGTTGTCTTTTAATTTTACAATTCGATTTTTAGATATAGATTCATTTTCTGATTGTTCATTTAATTTCTGTATTCTACCATTGCACACAAAATGAATAGATGATAATTAGGTAAAAATAACGAATATTATTATGATTGTTTCTAATATTGTACAATTTTAAGATACCATATAAAAATATTATAATAATCATATTAACTATCCCGCTTACTTTGGAATTTCACGATTTTCTTGTTTTGGTGCTGATTTCTTTTTGGGAGTTTCTGCCCAATCAATATCTTTTTCATTTGTTGTTAACTGTATATTTGAAGTTGTAGTTACTGGTGGAATGTTGGAGGGCGCAGGTCTCTTGCGAGATGGGGCACGCGGAGTTGTTATAATAGGTGTACTGTGAATTTGATTGCTAGTTACCGAACTTTCTATTCCTCCCTTCATTTGTTTTTCTTGGTATCGTTGTAGTTGTAATAGCTTTTCTTCTATTTCTGGATTAAGATTTTCTTGTTTCAATGCATTTTTTATTGCTAAAAAAATAACAAAATGAAATTAAATTATATCAATATTATAACATAAATTTCAGATATTAGAGTTTTTTTTTGATAACTTCAAATATACAATGCATACTTTGTTGTATATAATCTGGTGTAAGAATAAATTTATTAGTTGAAGAGTCATCTTTCACAGATTGTGATGATTGCTGACCATTAACCACGTTTATTTTTTGAGATTCTTCTGTTACAATATTATTCGCACGACCTACTTGTTGTACAACCACTTTTGGCTTTTCAGGAGAACTTGGTACTGATGCTTGTGGAAGTTCTGGTATAGATTCTATACCAGTTTGAGGTTCTAAAATACAAATGTAAGTACTGTAACTATTGTAACCTTTCTTTATGATATTAGATGTAGTGTACAAAGAAAAAATGTTATACCTGTTGCTGGTGGTGGAGAATCAGTTGGATGTTGTACTTGTTGTTTTGATGTAGGAACAGTAGGGGTACTTGCTGTTGTAGAAGTTTGAGATGTCTGTGCTTGTTGATTACTTCCTGGTGCAGGTTGAACAGCTAAATAAATTTTTGTAGGACCCAAGACTCCTTGCTTTCCTGTAGTTGCTTGAGCTACATATTACAAAAGAGTATTAAGATTTATTTTTTTTTATATTTTTTTTTGTTTCTGCTTTTATTTTTACAAAATTATATATTAACAATACCTTTTAGTAATTGTTGTTTTACTTGCTGTTGCACCATTGCAAGTTGTTGTGGCGTAAAATCTGCTCCTTGCAATCCTTGTAAAACTATGCGCGGTCCTTGTGTTGTTTGTATTACTTGAGCTGTGACACATTTTATGACTGTACCTGGTGGTTGACCCGCTAACAAAGAAGCTTCTATGCTTCCAGGTGGTGGAACGGTAGTAGTTTGATTTGTAGTAGACGTAGTACATGAAGTACTACTTAATGAATTAGAAGTAATATTTACACTTGTTGTTTCAGGTGTTTGCGCTATTGTTGATGTTATTACTTGAGTGGTTTGCAATACTGGAACTATAAATATATAGTATATAACGTAGTTTTATGAACCTGTTTTATAAAAAAAAGTAATATAGATAAGAAGGAAATTACCTTGTTTATTAGATGAAACAGCATTTTTTACTATAATGCTACTATTTGATGAATTTAAATGTACAATTTGATTTCCTGTTGGCGTACTACGAATTACAACTTGATGCCCACCTATTGTTGTTAATTGTGCTTTTCCGGATGCAAGTTGTTGAGCCAAATTAGCATTAGTAACGACTATCTGATTTCCACTTAAAACTTGACTACCCGAAGATAATACCTATATATTAATTCAAACATTACTAGACATAGTAAAGTTTATAAACTCTTTTATATCATAAATGAATTTAACAATGTTATTTGATATTTTAACAATTTCATATGAATTTAAAATAGACTAAAGTACATATAGACAAATACCTGCGCTCCCTGTACAATTTGACCAGTATTAGCAACAACTATTGCACTTTTTGCAGGTTGTGTAGAAGTAACATTTGCTATTGTTACAGTGGAAGATTTTCCAATTTTTTGTACTTGTTGCGATTGTGTTTGTGGTTGTTGTGGCGTTGATTGTGACAAGGTAGTTACAATTTTAGCTGGACTATTTTTATTAGATGTAGCACTATTTGATGTGGAGACTTTAGCTGTGCTAGCTATTACCGTTTTAGTCTAAAATCATAAATTTTACGAATAATTAATAATTTTAAATTCTTTGATCTGTTAAACTGTTAACTGTTAATTTGTTGATCTGTTAAATTATAATATGAGAATATAAAACAAATACCTGTGTAGTTGGTGCATTTGAAGTAGTACCAGTAGTAGGTGTAATAGTGGTAGTAATAGCTTGTGCTGTATTCAATACATGCAATTTTCCATCTGGCATCTGTACTAATTGTTGACCAGGCATTAATCCACGAACTTGTAATTTACCATCAGGTCCTCTTAAAATTTGTACCCTTTGTTGTATGTGCTGTACGGTGCCTGTAGGTGTCCCTAAAATGATATAGATGACAATATTCATAAATTATAAAAGTAGCATGTTTATAAAATTAAACGTATTTAAAAGCTATTTTTTACCAGTTTGACCTGAAACTTTAATTAAAGATTGCTGTTGATTTCCTGATTGGGTTTGAGACGTCTTTGGTAAAATACTTGTAGGCCCGGAAACGACTTTTGTTGTTCCATCGGCTGCTATATATTTATTGAAAATATAATAATGATTATTGTAATAAAATGATTGCGATACACCAAAAAGAAGAATAACAATTTTATAAATAACTTACATTTTGCCATATAAATACGTCTTGTTCCAATAAATGTTTTATTTTGTGTAGGTGTTGTTAGAAGTGAAGTTAATTGTGACTTACTTCCACTATTCGGACTAGCTGGTATTGCCACTTTGGAAACTAATTTAACTGAACCATCTATAAAAATAAACCAAATAATTATTTTAAATATTATTAATTATTTGTAACTATCAAATAATACTATAACGGTACCATGGGCAGAATTTGCTGTAACTTTAACAAGTTGTGTGTTTGAAGAAGAGGAATTAGCTGGACTTTTAAGAGTTTCCAAAGCTCTTTTCTGTTGATGTGCAGCCCTTTGCATACGTAATTGTTGTTCCATTTTTTCTTTAATTTCTTCAGGAGTTGCTTTACCACTAACAAGTTGATCAATACCAGAATTTGATCCAGCATTTCTGTTTGGACCAACAACAACAGATTGTGGTACACCCGAACGACTCCTAGTAATAATCTGGGCATTAGCCTTCTCTAACCTGAAGAGACACACACCAAGCGAAGTGTTAGTATAAGATGGTGTTAGGCAAGGAAAGGTATTTTCGACTGATATAATATTCGATTCGTTCTATTTCGGCAATATTGCATGCTTTCCACCTAACTATACAAAAAGCAATTTTATGATAAGCAAGCTAAAACATAAAAATTGTAATTTATTATAATAAATGCCTTAATCATATAAAAGTTAGTAATTAAAAAAAGAAGCAATTGTTCTACGTCACAAAAGCAGTCTTATATTTTAATTTCCATTATAATATATGAATAATCAAAATATATTGCTAACCTATCACCATATTGCTTGATTTCCCATAGTTCCAATTTATCTTCATCAACCCATTCTTCTGTAACTTGTGGCTCAGTGCTTTGCGGTGATTCTGGTCGTTTCCTCTTCCTTAATCCACTTCTTATAGATGTTACTTCTTTTGAATGAGAAATAAGATAGAATAAAAGAAAATAGAACAATAGAACAATATTAACTTATTTATAAGTACCTCTGATTTGTTTTGGAAGTTCTAAGGGTATAACAACTTTCCGACGCAAATATTGTGTTCTATCTAAAAATTGGCCAACATGGCGATGTTTTAAGATTTCTAATGACATAATCTCTGTATCTGTTGTAATTTGATGTTTTCCGTCTGTAGATAATGGTTTTGCTGCCATATCATCCCAACGCAAACATGCCCATAATATTCTTAATTGAAGAGCTGCTGCAGCCAAAGATTTTAAGCCAACTGTTCGATATAACCAACATGTCTTAAATAATGGTCTAGGACAAGGATATGGCCAAACTGATAGGTTTGCCTAAAATTTAGAAAAAATAAGATAATGTATTACAAATACTGACATGAAAAAAGTAATGTTATTTAGTACTATACATAATATATAGAAATCACCATATACACACACACATACACACCTTAGCCATGTGATGAAAACCTTGAACTGGTATTCGTCCACCAACTCTGGCTAATTTTCGTAATTCATGTTGTGGAAGAAGTAAAATACTACGACGTTTATTTTTTGTACAAAATGTCGAACATAAAGGATATTTTACTGGTGTTCGTTTTTTCCTTCTATCAGCTAAAGAAATTGCAACTTTTTTTAAATAAACTTTTCCTTCCGTTGAGCTGGCAGTATATATTCTTTCAGTTCCATCAGCATTTAATTCCTTAGCTACTGTACTTCGTTGTACTGTTCTTCCTCTCTTGTTAATAATCGTTGTTTTTAATCCTACATTATTTACATTACTGAAAGTCATATGTTTATTATTTAAGGTTTATATCTTTTAAATACATATGAGATATGTTAAAAAGATCTTTTATAATACCTAATTTTAGTTTCTGATAAAAATGTAGTTGAATTATGAGAAGTAATGCTTTCCTGCATACTTTGTACAATACCATCAACTGTTTTAATGGTTTGTTGAGTAGTAGTTACTGTAGCTGTTGTTACAATATTACTTTTTGTTGTAACTATAGTTTCACTTTTATTCAAATTAGAATCATTTTCTGATCCCTGTAAAAAATTATTCTTGTTATATTTTGTGTTATTACAATGACTTTTATTTTGCTAATTAATACAAATTATTTCATAATCAATCTTTAAAATAAATAAATTAATTATCAAAATATGTGAAAAATCAAATAATAATACATACTTTATGTTCCAATTTTGTTTTTTTAGCACTGTGTGCTGATCCATCTTTGAAGTTTGATGATTTATTTATAGTTACATTTATAGTTTGAAATTCTTCGGTACAGTGAGTTGCTGAAGCAACAGCAGATTCTAAATCTCTTCTAATTGCATCTTTAGCTTCATCATTTCCATCAGTCTTGTTTTGTGACGAGTGAGATGGTACTTGATTATTGTTCAAGGCATTTGCCTTTCGTAGTAATGCTATAAGGTCACGTTTCAATCTTGCTTTCTGAAGACATATTGGAGAATAACATGTAGATGTTAAACTTTGTGCTGTAATTGCAATTTTTCCTGGCATAGTTGTCATATTGCAATATTGTGAATAGCAACTTCCATTCTTCCCAAGTTTCATAATGTTTGCATATTGTCCTCTAACTTGTTGAATACGTTTTCCTATTGCATTTAACATTTCTTTTGCTGCTGATGACATTGCTTTATTAGGTTGTTGTTTACCGGACAGTATGGATTGTAAAGAACCATCCCCACCATCAGTATCACTTTCATCATTGTTTTCTATATCAATATCAGTGTCACCATCTACTATTTTATGACCACTTGTTTGTCCTGTAAGTTCCTTCGTTTTCTCCTGTACAAAATAAATATATTTATTTATCTACATATGAGAAATTATAAGAATACCTATACTAAGAAATGATAAAAAAAAAAAAAAAAATAAAAAAAAAATAAAAAATAAACATTATTAAAAAAATACTAACGGATTGCAACAATCTTCTCTCTTCTAATAATTTTAAATGTGTTCGACGTGCAAGAAAATCATCAATTCTAGTTTTCTTCCCAATTTTTGGGTAATGAAGTCTCCCAGGTGTAGTTAATGCTTTTGTTATGTCAATTTCTTCGAATTCTTTAATTGGTGTAAAAACTTTCTCAATTTTCATGCCAGCTAAAACTTGAAAAAACATAAGATTTAATAAATTTATAAATTACTATATAATATATAAAATAACACATCATTTGATACTTATTATATATAATACACTTACAGGATAGATTCATTTTAATTTCTTGTTTGATTGCTGTTTGTTCTGTTTTAGGAACTGCTACTGGCCCATTTTTATCCACTTCTTGTTTAATTTCTGCATTTTCTTCAGATTTAACTTTTTCCATCTTACATTCTTGCTTAATCTTTTTTGTACTATTATCAATAGACAATTCCTCCATTGATAAATCATCCATTTCTTTTTTTATAGTTGTTTTATCTATATCATTTTTTCCATCCGGACTTGAACAATATTCTTTAATTAAAAACTCATAAGTAGGAGGATCCAAAGCTAATATTTTTATTCCACCTTGATCTCTAATTTGCACCATAATTTTTTGTGGCCCAGTTCTTAAACCTAATTTTCTCATATTACTAAATCTATATCGTCGACTTGCTGACACCCATAACCAACCTCCTTGTCCATGAACTCTATATTCCTCACCTTTTTGTTTCCATACTTGATGTTTTAAACCTAACGTATATTTAACAAAATTAAATAATCTATTACGCTCTTCTTCATCCTCTTTTTCTTTCTTTTCTTTTTTATCTTGACGTTTTTTCTCTTCTCGCTCAAGTGCAGTCACTCTTTGTAATTTTACATGTCCAAGTTGATCATGCCAAACACTAGCAAATACAACTGCTTTTATACATGCTTGTAATACGATGAGTGCTCGTGCAAAATCTCTTGGATTTATACATGCACCTACTGCAGTAGTCCATGGTTTGCGTAAAAGTGGCCAGTTTGTATGCATAAATGGAGCTTGTATACTGCTTTCAAGTTGAAGAATAGTTTGCCGAAGAGTACTAACTAAAAGAGCACGAGTTCCTGTTAGGCTTCCAACCCATTTGAACTCTGATGCTTGTGTAAGAGAAAATTTATGTGATAAGTGGCGCTTCTTATCACGTTCTTCATTTCGTTGAATTTTATTCAAAGCAATAGGATTAGTGCTATACTGATTAACATATGATTTAAAATTGTTGTCCATTCCCAATTTAAAGAGATGTGTGCCAGAAGCAATCTGATGTGCTTTTTGTCTTGTCAATCTAGTACTTTCTCCTTCTTCTTTCAAACTCTTATCTAATTTTTCAAGTTCTTCTCTTGACATCGAAGCGGTACTTCGTCGTTTTAAATCATCCATATTAAAAGTGCGAGGTTGCAAAGAACCTGTTTTTGATCTTGTTACTATAGTATGTTTCTTACCTACAGAAAATAAATTCCATCTTATTTCTACATAATTGTTTTCTATAAAAAAAAAAAAGATTAATGTGTTATATGACATACCATCTTTGCCTATTTTTGAAACATTTTCTTCCCCTTCCGCTGTTTCTTCTTCCATCTCCTCAGATGATGATGTAGTATTAGGTTTAACAGTATTATTTGCCACATCAGTATTTAAAGTTGTAGATACATTAGTAGCCCCATCCACTTCAATGTTTTCAGCTATCATCTCTGGTACTTGTGTTGTCATTTGCTCTTCTACTGCCCCCTTATTATCTTGTTCTGTTGTTGCTGTTAGGCGTTCTTCTAAAGAATCAGAACCTTCGTGTATCCTGCGTACCATTTCTTCAGCTTCTTGCCTTTGTTTTTCTTTTTTTTCCTCTTCTTCTTTTTCCTGCTTTTCTTGACGTTCTTTTTGAATTTTTTGGATGAGGCCTATATTATCATTAAAATGTTTATGTTATTTTTGTGTATTTCATTATGTTATAAATGTCTACTATTAATATCATACAAATGATAATGTAAGTAACCATAGAGAGCTTAATATACAATACTCACTATTTTCTATTTCTAAGTACGATTTCTTGTTACCCTTGAATTGATTAGTAATTGATTCTGTAAGTTCCATTTGACGTACAATTTCATCTTTATAATCTGATAATTCACGATAAAGTGCAACTTCCATTTCATTACGATCTAAACAATGCATTAATTCTTCTAACTGTAATGGTGTGCTATAATACCAAACTTCTCCATTTTCACTTTCTCTATAAAATTGTAATATAGTTATAATGTAGATAACAATATAAAATAACAATTTTGCTATGATTTGTAAAATAGAAATCTTACACAAAAACTCTTCTTGCAAGAAACCAATATTTTCTACCGTGTCTATCAAAACCTAAATGTTCTTGCCTACATAAAGAACCATTTTTTTCAACATCAGGAATGCAATCAGCAACTCCTGTAACTTTGTGAGCTTTACAAGTACTGCATTGCCAATCTTCTGTAGGAACATCTACTAATGGAGGTTCAACACATTCTAAATGAAAAACAGCTGGACAAGTTTCACAGCATAATAAGTCCCCAAGACGGTGACATACTCTACAATGGTCATCATAATGCATATTTCCTAGAAAAAATTTTATTAATATAATTTTATTTATTATAAATAAAATTTTCATTTTACATGTATTATATAAAAATATTATGTATCTCATAAGTAGAATATAAAGATATTAATTATTTATACAAAATTCGAATTATTTTAACATATTGTTACATTAAATGAATATATAAACATTAAGAACTATTTGATAAGTTTACATTTATACTTCCATTATTACAATTTAATAGATAGAAACTAGTAATTAAAAATTATAGTGAACTATCAGCATGGTCATAATAAATGTTATCCTGCTGATTATAGCAATATGATTGTATATCAAAATAAATGACATTGTATCTTGCCAAATCCAATTATTATATATAACATATTACTTATCATACCTTCGTGCAATAAATCTTCTCTAACTGGATTTGTTATCAGGAATTGATCTGTTAAAAATTGCAAGACCTTGATCCTGTTTTCAGTAGATGTAAAAGGATATTCAGAAGTTGTTAGAATTTGTAGAACATTTTGATCAAAGCTTTTATCACTTTCAACATAAGATCGTAATACTTCTGGCCAAGTCATTGAATCAACAAAATACAAGCTCACATTAACAGAATCTTTCTGATCTAATGGACCAAAATGCGTTTGTTGCGAATCTTCTTCTCGTAGAAGTGCTTTGATTAGCATGATATGAATCTCAGCTAATAAATTAGTTTGATCCTCACACATTAGAGCTGCACAAAAGTCTTCAAATCTAAACGAAGAAAGACGCACCAATGTACGAAAATGTCTTAATACCTCATAAATGGAAAGTGATGGCATAACAAGTTCCTTAGGAACCAATAAGTCATCTGAAGATTTTGGTGGAGTAAGAGAAGGAAGTTCTCTGTTTTGCAGCCACAACGGTTCTGGACTTGGTGGTCGTTGTTGACTCAAAAGTGTTTTGCGGGGTGTACCACTGGTCGTACTATAACTAGAGAGAGAAAAATCACTATCGCTAGATGGATCAGGTTCTTCCATACTCTCAGAAGAATCTATATCGCTTTGCAGAGGATCTTCTTCTACTTCACTCTTCTCACTGGATTCATCACCAAAATCAGATCCATAATGATATTCAGAGTCATGGTAATCCACATTCGGATTGTAACCTCGGCGCTGATATGCACCTGAACTAGAATGACCACCTTTACGCGAGTGCCTATCCCTCGGCCCACGAGATTTTCGATTTCGTGTACTACGTCTACTTTCCTCACTTTCCACTGGTGAAGAAGGTCTCGACGCCGTTGGTGTACTCGGTTGTGAGTTTGGCGTCTCTGAATCCTTGTTTTGCAAATATTTTGGTTTCTTCATAAGGTGATATTGAAACTTTTTGGGCCTTTCCATGACCACCGACTTCGGTGGCCGGCCCCGTCTTTTGGAACCTCTTCCCGTCATTGTCTGTCACCCACTGCCAAAAAAATGGCACTTACTTAACACGTGTTTTGTGAAAAAGCGCGCTTGTAAACAAATACAAATGACACCGCAGCAACGAAATGGAACCCATGTTTGTACTCTGATCTTTGCGCCATTTTTCGGCTACGGTCACGTGACCAAACACAATTTTCTCATTATTAACGTCCCGTTGAAATCTCTTGAAGCCACCCCTCGATACTACCGATCGACAACTATCACTTCTTCTTCTTGATAAAAATGATTTACCAGCAATAACGACAAAACGAAGTACGGAATAGCTCGCTGACGCGGAATATAAGGGGAATTTACAACACGGCCTTCTCTAAGAGAGCGCTGTTCCAATTGGTTCATCGAATCGCCGCCATGTCAGTCCTCGAAACGCATCTGCTACAAATATAGCCAAGATCTAAACAAAAACTCGTAGTTTTTCTTTTGACGAAAGATCTTTATATGGCACACAAAATTCTAAAGAAGGCCGATTAATTAAAAGTAAACTATGCATAAGCTTTTCCTCTTTTTCCGCATTCACGCAAAACGTATGCAAGATCCAATCTTTTTCACCGTAACTAGAGAAGACCTTATCGAATCAACCATAGGTGGCGATATGTGCGTTCAAAAAAAAATGCGATTCTAACCGCACTTCCGACGAACCGTCGTCCTCACCTTTATTCAATATGAGATTGCGATTACGCGTTCGTCCAAATTATACGTTAATCACTATTAATTAATTTTCTTTTAATACTTTTGATAAAGAAATGACTGATTTACAGACGAGAAAACAGCCGTAATCAGCGAAAGATCTGCCAATCTAACCTTAGTTTAATAGAAGCTTCGACAGAGGACACCACTTTGGCCTAATCAATGACCGCTTTAAAAAATGTATATTTAAATATAATGTCTAGTTAAACAATGTGAATTTTCTTTTTTTGAATGTATATAACATCTTAACAATACATTTGTTCAATAGATCAATTCAAACATTATTTTTATACATTAAAACAAGTATTAACAACCACGCCATCTGTATAGAACAAAACTGAATGGCAAAGAATCACGAAATTTAAATATGTTTCATTTTAACATTTCTTTAATTTTTTAGATAAGTCAACTATTAAACAAATATTATCTGCCTTATATACAATACTAATAAAATGAAGTACTATAATATCTACTAATAAGTACTATAATATTTGATTCTAATAGTCAAATATAGTACGAAGAAAAATACAAAATAAAATATTGTGAAAAATAAATGATAATATATATGTATTTTTTATTTCATATTCTAAGAAAATACGATTTTAATGCGAAAATAATAATATTTGCGACAATTAATTTATATTGAAGTTTGATCAACGGTTTAATCAAGAAACTTTGAATAAATATATAAAAAGAAAATCTTTAACTTTTATGGATTTATAATTTAAAAATTACTCTCTGCAATAAATTATTTGTATAAAATATTGTAGAATATTTACACGTTAAAAATTTCCATATTTTTTTTTTTTAAAGATATAAGTATAAATATGGTAAAATGATTTTAATTAAGCTACAGCAATGCCATCTATGCTTGAAAATATAATAACGGATGTAGTAATGCCTGGTACAAGGGCATATAAAGAAAGAAGAGGGGGACAAAGATGGCAAAAAGCAATAGAAGCAGACAGAAACAACTAATAAAGATGGCTGTCTAACAAGTTCGAAAAATACGAAGCGAGAACAAAAGTGCGAACGATTTAACGAACACGTGTAACGTGATTTTTATATATTCGATATGAGACTGACTGAAAGAAGCGGCGAAACCACGATGTATACAATGAAACCGATCATTTCCTTGCCCGATATGTCACATCATACGGATAGGATATACGAGATGAAAAATATTCACGGAGAAAGTGGAAGAGGCGACCATATGGGAACAGGGATCAAGATCATTGCCGATGTTACAGAGCAGGTTATCGAGTTTTTGAAGGTTTCCATCTTTTTCTAGTATCCATTATCGATATAAAATGACATTAAATAACAAACTGAATTTACCCTTTTACTCGCACGGCAACTAGCCATGGCACGAATCAATGTTTTTTCTTTCTTCGACCTGTCGTGCATGACTCCTCCCAAAATTTCCACGAGTACTGATCACGATCGACCGAGAATATGGTTCTCGAAGCTTGATCGATGTTTGCCCCTCCAATTTTTCGTATAACAGGATCTAATGCGAGTGCCTACTGTGAAAAATAACTCGGCTTCTGGTAACAGTGCAATATAGTGACAATTGAAACAGAAGAATGGCAAGCTTACTAAATTAGAACTGCACTAAAAGCTACAAAAGTACAGTTGTATAACCAAAGATACATAAGAACTAAGAAATGAAACTATATAAATATCAACATAGAAAAATATTAATATAGAATGACATTCAAATGATAGATTTAAAAAGCAGAGACTTTTTCATTAAAAACAATTATGATAATTGCATAGATACAATTATTATAATACAAAGGACACAGTTTTTGAAATCTTTTTACAGTATAGTAGAATAAAAAATATGTTTTATAGTAACGATCATTTTTAGACAAGTATATTAGTATAATAGTATGTTAACATCTGAGTATATTTATTTAGATCTAAATTGCTATTATATATTCTTTAAAAAATATAAGGTACAATTAATTTATAATTCAGTATACACTAAAATTGTTGATTATAGCATCATAGTTATATTTAAGTAATAGAACTAAATATGTACATATTTCAAATATTATGATTATTTGCAGAATCCTTTACCAGAATATGCTTTGTTAGAAGCTAGACAAGAAAAAATTTTAGTTCAATTAGCAGAACTTAAGAAACAAGTATCTACTCTTTGCGACTTTTTAAAACATACAAATCATGTAAAGATGCCAGCAGATTACAATAAAAAGGTAAATAATTATTAACTCTTATGATTTTATATATTCTTTTAAATAATAATCCTTTACTATTTTATAAAATTATCAACAGAAAAATAATATGCTTTCTGATGTATATTATGAACCTAAATCAATCAATGTTAATTTAATAATAAATGTAAATCCAAAGAAGCCTCCATATTCCATATTAGCACTTCAAAAAGTTTGGAATGATATTAGTATAAAATTGGAATCATATGTTCATTCAAGTGTTATTGGAAATGTACCTGAGATATATATCTGTGATATACATCCACCTAAACCAAATGTAATAAATTTATTTCTCATATGGAAAGAAGGTAAATTAAATAATAATAATATTAATAAATGAATATTTTTGTACAAAAATTCAATCAATATGCATTTTTATCATATTTTAATTTTACAGTTGAGGATCTTGAATTTGTCACAGGATTATATAATTATTCTTTATTTGGCGAAGTTAACTTATTAAGATATTTAAGTAGGATATTGGACATACATAATTTTGACAGTTGTTTAGATCCTGCACAAGCAAACATATTTGATACTGTACTTGATTATTGCTATTGTCTACAAATAGAAAAATCATCAGAAAAGCAGCAATTGATATTGCAATTTATTACAAAAAAATTAGGAACAAATAAATGGTTTGGAAAAAATAAACCAAATATTGTTGATATTGCTGTATGGTCTGTAATTAAACAAATTTCTGTACAAAATATACCATTGAATCTTAAAAAGTGGATTAATACTTGTGAAAAAGTTTTCAAATAAATGCATTATTTGTACAATATATAAGCGTTTTTTTTCTATTACATTTAGTATTTAATTTGTAGTCTTTAATACTTTGTTGTATATTATACTGCTATTATAGATATATAATTTTTATATCTTATATATTTAAATTAAAGAAATAAAAATAGGAATAAATATTTATATCAACAATTCTTTTAAATTTGTGTAATTTTTTAATAAAAGATAAATCATTTTCTAAATTGATTAATTATAAAATTAAGATAAAACTGTAAAAAAAACTATAGTTTATTGGCAGTGCTGAAAATTTTTTTCTATCTTAATAATTTTTAATTTATCTTTTTTTAATCTAGTACAATAATTTTAATATTATTATAAAAGTATAAAAATTGTATTAATTGAAAAGTGGAAATAAGAAAGAGAAAATTCTTTGTTATCAAGAGTTTATAAATAAAATACATATTAATAAATGGAATATAATGCATTGTACAAAAGGATAAAAAAGTACTTATAAGTATTTATGATTAAGTTATTAATATTATTATTACAGATAATACTGCTTTATCTAGATCTTCCAAAATCTTATTAATGCATTTATGCATTATCATTTCAGACAAATTACTATATTTAATAGGCACAATAATCATAGTATAGCAATGTACATGAAACAAATACGAAACAATATTTGTTGATTTTTATCATAAATAAACATTTTGTTTCGATTATATTAATAAACAGAAAAATAAATGAAAGAAAAATGATAAATTTACAAGATATAAAAGTACTATATTACTAATCTTGCTTTAAAAACATTTAATTAATCAATCTACTGACCAGCAGAGCACTATATATTATCGAAACTTTTATTATTTTTTAATTTTTTCTAAAAACTATATACTAACGATTTTATTAATGCATTATTAAATGCAACAATTTTATATTACCATAATGTATTTTATTTTAATGTTTATATTTGTCTTTCTTATTTCCATTTCTCTTTTACTCTATATAACATAGGACACATGATGGCATAATTACAAAATGGCTGTTGATCTTACAGTAGCTACATATAAGCTACAATAAAAAAATTTCTTTCTTATAATTTAATTAAAATAAATGTTTTTTAAATATTTCCAAGTATTTCAATTCATCGTTTTATAAATTTTAATTATTAACTTTTCTTATATATTAAACAAATTGTATTGAATTTTTAGTTTTATTAGTGAAACCAAAATTGCATATTAATCTGAATTTATAAAATGTATAGAAGAAATGATTTCACTTGCTATGAATATAAGTAACGAATTATTTTTTATTATTTATAAAACGGAAAATTGAAATAAATAGTTACTTATATAATGCTTTATAAATTTAAATATAGGCTATTTTAATTGTAAAAATATCCGGATTATTTAGATCAACATAAAGCATAGAATTTAATTTTTATGTGTAATACATTAATTTCCTTTCCAAATAAAATATATATATATATATATATATATATATATATTTTATATATATATATATATATATATATTTTATATATATATATATATATATATATATATATACAATATCACTATCTCATATATGTGTAGCATTTATAGTTTTAGATTTATTAATCTGAATTGCTTATCAGAGATATTCTAATGGATAGTAATCGTATATTAAATATTAGTGCTCATAAATTGCATTTTACAGTTTTAAAATACTTGGTATGATAATATGAGGCAGATTTTATGTTTTTATATGTTCCATTTCTGCATTTTATATTCTCTGTAATAATTTATAATTTTACCAATAATATATAACTTTGAATAATAATAGAGTCTTTAAAACTGATAATTATCAGTGCATTGCCCTAAAAACATTATTTATAATAATTAAATTCTTAATTAAGAGTTAAAATCCCAGATGATCTACAAAAGGAAAAACAAAATATATTTTAACTGAAGAAAAAATAGTAGAAAGAAATAAAAAATTATTTACATCATCATATTACTTGCGTGAAATATTATACATATTATATCATATATATATATATATATATATATATATATATATATATATATATATATATACATGATAAACATACATATATGTGTTTGCTAACAACATAGCATTTTATGTTAAAAATCCATATAAAAAATTGTTTCATAAAAGTATTTATCATATTATTTTTTTTACAATATTAATTGTAATAATATTAGAATTATAATTCACTATATTGATAGTATTGATTTGAAAACTAGCATATATACATATACTTCACTATCGCCTGGGATTTCAATTTTATTTTTTTTTTTTTAGCATCATGCACATGTATTTTCTTACAAAATGTCATAACACTAATTTTGGTGAAATAGTGCTACCCTGTCATTGATACATTCTTTCTACATCATATTTGTAGTCAGAAATTCATACTTTGAAATATGATGCAAATAACGTTTAATACAAATAGTAAGAAATGATATGATGGACGATATTATAAAATTGCATGTACTTCCAAGTAGATACTTCATTTATTTATATCTATGAACAGATTTCTTACGAAATGGAAAACATTCTTTATATGTAATAAACTAAACATTTCAGATGTTAATACAAAATTCATACTATTTTATCATTCACAACCAATGTTAAAACATCATAATTATTCTTTATCTTGCATTTCATATATCCTTTTGTCTATAAATATAGATCTTGAAATATTACTAAAAATTATTTTACATGTTCTCATTATTTTTGAAATAAGTAAGGAATGATAGTATAAAATAAAAAAGAGATACACATTCATTACGTATACCACAAATCTGTATGATATACTACATATTATCGAATGAAAATTATATTGTATTTGTATATGAAAAACAATATTACTTTAAATGATAAATAATGTGTATATGTGAGCGCGCGCGTGTATCAATATATCACAATACGAGGATGTCAAAAGCTTTAAAGTTGAAGTTATAAACTCTACAACTTTTGCATGTGTGAAACACTTGTAAACCCGTGTTTCCATATAAGTCTTTAACTCTATATAGAAAAATGATATTGCTCTAAAGTCATGTTTTAGATATAGTCATTTTTAAAGTTATGTTTTAGATATAGTCATTTTTAAAGTCATGTTTTAGATATAGTCATTTTTAAAGTCATGCTTTAGATATTGTCATGTTAAGGATATACCTTAATCGTATTTAATACTTATTTAATTTTAACTATTACATTCTGATCATACGAATGATGAAAAACCAGGTAATGGAGCTCTTGATCGAGCCATATTATTCATAATGATTTGTCCACCATTTAAACTAACAACTGCACTACCTTCGGGTTCAGAATCAGTATATGAAGAATAATTCCTTACTGGTTTCTGACGTTTCCAAGATTGTCTTAATGAATCATTTACATTTGCGTAATGATTCACGAAGGAATGTGGATCTGACTGTACACTTTCATTTTCACTCTCAGAACCCTGAAACATGTATATGATGTAATTATAAATGAATAATAAATGTAATTGAAAATGATTAATAAATGATTATTAAATAACAAATAATACCTGAGAATCTGTAGAGCTGATTTCTGAAGGTTTTTCTGTGACACTACTGTCATCAGGATTTTCATCATAGCCTTTAAGACTTTCTTCATCACTATGATAAGTAACTGAAGCAGGTGAAGGTCTAGGAGGAGATTTACCTAACATTGTAGTAGGAGGTGGATGCATAGATTTTCGTGCTAATGTATTTCTTTTGCTTAAGGTTCCACAATTATTTCCTGCAGTTATCCCACTACCAGCTCCTTGTCGTGATCGATATAATTCCAAATCTGATTCTTGTCTATCATCAGTATCCATGGCCATAGACTCTTCAAGAGTTTTTTGCGCTTCTTCTAAAGATTATATAACATTATATTGCTATAACATCATGGTAAAATTATAATAATACTTATAAGTATTAACTTACGTTTATATTTGTAACTTTTACTCTTTACACATAAAACTGCTATAACCATAATTATAATAATGATTGATGTAGCAGCTAATGTTACCATAAACCAGGTTTGCCTGTAGAATGGTTTATGTTGTAAATAAGCATATTCCAGATATAACTTTGAAGGTGTTAAAATCTACATGATAAATAAAGTAAATATTAATTAACAAAGCCAATATAGTTAATAATATTAAAAAAGTATAAACAAATCACATACTGTTTCCGTAGAATACACTGGATAACTAATGCCATATCGATTATAAGATATTACTCTGAACAGGTATGAAGTAGATGGAAGTAAATTTTGATAAGACACTGTGTATTCTGTCAAAGGTCCATTACTACTGCGAACTATTGTTTGCCAACGTGTATCATCTATATAGCATAAACAAAAGAATACATTTATTTTAATAATTATTTTAATAAATTTTAATAAAAATGAAACTAATTAAATAAATTAAACATTAAATATATAAAATGTATAATATTTATTAAGTTAATAAAAAAGTTGAAATCAATAGTTATCACATATGAACAGTATAAGGATGAAATATATATTAATACTAATAAAAGGGAAATATTAAGATTAACTTAGAATTAAATCTTGCTAAGCATAATTTTAATAATGTCTAATAAGATTTTTAAACAATGTCACGCCGGAACATGATCATGCATTTTGTTAAATATGTATGTACTAAATATTTTTAGATCAAAAAGTAATCAAATCAAAATATTTACAAAAAGATATACTTTAGTAATACTTGAATGTACACATCAAATCTAGCATATATATTTATCAAAAAAGTAACTATTTTTTTCTACTAATGTATATGTTATTATTAAAAAAATCTAATATAATGATTCATCTTCAGCAAATACACGTGCAGCGACACTTACACTGCTGCCACTCTTCCATTGCTGTATTGTTACAAAAAGATCAGAGTTAATACATATATGAAAAATAAATAAAAATATAATAGCGTATAAAATATTTATATTATAAAATATTATATTATAAAATATTATATTATAAAATATAATGTATAATTATATATTACAAAATATTAATGTATAAGTTAGATTAATATTCTGTACTTTCTCAAAATTTGATAAATTATTAAATTATAATGAAGATATAGAAATAATTTATCAATTCTTTTTTATTATTCTTTTTTAAATAAAAAGGTATTATAAGGTATTACAAGGAAGAAAGATTACTTTTACCTTTACGTCTCGTTTCAATGTAATATCCTAAAATAGGTCCTTTTCCAGAAGCTCCATTTGCCCATTGCAATTCTACACTTGAAACAGTTTTAGTAACAGCAAGATTACTAGGTGCCATTGGAGAACCATCTTGTGGTCCAGTGGTAACATTACCACATATTGAAGGTCCAAAATCAATAGTTTGTGCTCGAACCATGAAAGTATACATAACTTCTTCTTCTAAAGATTGAATGAGTAAACTAGTTTCTGTTATTTTTTGCTTGACTTGTTTACTAAAACCTTTAATAATATATCGATAATTTAATATAAAGAGATCAATATTTTATATATTCATAATGTAATATAAAAAACTAGAAAAACCTACGATCATTTTGTTCTGCTGTTTCATAAGTTACTACATAACCAATTATTTCACCATTTCGCATTTTTGGAGATTCCCACGATACACGTAAACTTGTCATTGTAATTTCGGAAAATCGTAAGTTGTTAGGTGGTCCTGGTATATCCTAGAAATTGCATAAATTTTTATATATAATATATATCAATTATGTTAAATAAATGTTTGCCATTACATACTTGTTTTGTTCTCACAGTAGTTGCTGGAGATCGTGGACCATCGCCAGCAGGATTAAATGCTAATACTTGTATACGATATTCTGTATACTTATCAAGGAAAACTAAGCTATAAGTTAAAGAAGATGCCGGTACAACTTCTATTTCTTCTTCTTGTTTTTTTTCTAATTTTTGCGGCGAATCAGTTACCAGGTAAAATATCTATTTGCAATAAATTAAAAAATTTAATATTAATTAATATAAATAGATAAAATAGTTACATAGATAAAACTGAAATAACTTGCTTTGTATCCAAGCAGATCTCCATTTTGCATATTTGCTTGTGGAGGTTTCCAACGTAATAAAACTTCTGTAGAAGAAATTGATTCAGCTTTAACATGTTGAGGCACTCCGGTGGGTACTGCTTCACCTACATATACAGTAACTGGAGGACTTGGCGGACCTTCTCCCTCAGAATTAAATGGTAGCACTATAATTTCATAATATCTATCTTCTGTCAAATCACTTAATATCATTTTTGTTTCCTATAATAGAGTAAATAAATGCATTTGTTTTATAACAAAAAAAAATCTTTAAAGAAACAAAGAAGTTTAAACAAACCTTTATTCCTAAAATATCTTCTTTTGGAGTTGCTTGAAGAGCTATTGGAAAATCTGATACTGGTTGGTAAACTACACGATAACCACCTGTTTTGTGATCACCACTCCAATATATCTCATCAATAGTATTCCAATATACTTCTACACTTGATGTTGTGATAGGTACAACTTTTAATCCAGTTACACCTCGTGAAGGAGCTATATAAAAATTTTATAAATGATACTTAACTATATTGTATAATGTATATACTGCTTACTTATGTTCATGATTTATATTAATTTACACACCTGCTGGTAATGTCTGTACTGGAATTGATTCTGTACTCCAATCTGAAGGTCCTATATCGTTAGTCGCTTGTATACGAAATTGGTATAACGTAAACGGTTTTAAATTATTTGCAGTGTAAGATGTTAAGGAGGGATCCACTCTTTCAGGAATCGTTTGAAATGGTCCAGAATTTTCCGACTGTTGCACCGTATAATATCTATTACAGATATGGATATTTTCAATTTTTTTATTTAATTTTATATCTAATACTTAAAATATAGATCAATATACCTTAAAGGAGCAAAACCGTCACGACCTGGTGTCCAACTAAATGTTATTTGACGACTTTGTATTTGTGATTTACTTATTTGAGGCACTGATGGAGGTTGAGGTCGTTCTCTGTTATTTGTTGTAAATACAAGAACATATGCTGTTTTACCCCATCCAAATCGTGTTTGTGCTGTGACGGAAAACATATAATATCTTTCTGGTTCTAAACTAGTAGCTCTGTAAAAAAAACGAAATATTTAAATTCATAAATAATATTTATATATATTAATATTACATCACCAGTAATTTTACCTAAAGGTTCTATCTGAAGCTGGAAATTCTTTTGAGAATTGATGATCTTGACTATTATTAAGATGAAACATGACTTTATATGCAAGAATTTCTCCATTTGGATCATCTGGAGTGTCCCATATAATGCGTGCTGTACTAAAACTCACATCAGGAAAAGATACGTTTGACGGAGGTCCAGGAGCTAAAATAAAATTCTAATGAAAGAACTTTGCATGCAAAAAAAATATATATATCTTAAAATAATTTATTTATACCATCTTCAAAAGTTCGAACTCGCACCGGGGGCATACTCAAAGTACCATCACCTAATCTTGTATAAGCTAATACTTGCACGTGATATTGCACAAATTTTCGTAATTCTGTTAAAGTTGTTGTGAACGTTGTATTACTTGGAATATTTTTATATTGAAACGGTGATCTAGAGTTGGCTCCATAGTAAACTTTAAAACCTTCTATTAATCCATTTTGATGTTCAATGGGTACATCACCCCATTTAACGAGTATAGTTGTAGAAGAAGTAGCATTTGCTTCTACACTAACTGGTCCAGAGGAAGGAACTATAAAAAAAATTATATATTATCATTTTTTTATATTCTGAATATTAATCTACACAATCTTGAATAATAAATATAAAGTTTACAAAGTTACCTGATTCACGAGTTCTTTCAATAGCTTTAGGACTTAATGGAGAGGATCCAACATCATTAAATGCTTGCATCACTATTTCATAAAGTGCATAACCTTTCATATTTTCTAGAATATAAGAATTTGCAGTATGATCTTCTATAGTAATATTTTTTGATATGTTCGTTCGGAGTTCTATATAAGCGATATTATAGCCACGTGGATTTCCATACCATTCAACTTGCTGTAAAGGCTATATAGAAGTACATTAAAATTATTATATTACATTAACACAATTATTACTATGAAATATATTATTATTGATAAATGAACTACGTAAACTTACAGTCCATCTAACACGCAACTCTGTAGCACTCATTGCTCGAACTGTAACATTCTTTGGAGGATGAGAAGGTGGTGCTTGAATAGTTTGAAATACTTTTGTTGGTTCTGATGGCCGTGAAAGACCAACAACATTATTAGCTATCAAACGAAGTTTATATTGCATAAAAGGTATTAAACTACCAACTGAAATTGTACTAGCATCAGGGTCAGAAACTTCATAAATGTTGTACCACGTTGAATTTCGTGCTGTTTGCGCCTAAACAAATATCAAAACGATTTCTTCTTTTGATAATTCCAAATAAAATTATAATTCAAAAATCATTTAAAACTAACTTGTACTATCCACTTTGTTATAGAAGAGTTTCCATCAAAACCTGGAGTAAATTGTAATACCACAGAAAATGCATCAATATTAGATAATGCCAATTTAGTTGGTGGCTCAGGTAAAACAGGTTCTACACCAGATTGTATAATAGCAACTTTAGATTTACCAGGTCCTACTGAAGTCCAAGCAATAACTTCAAATTTGTAATGAGTCAAGGCCTGCAAGACGAATTAAATATAATATTTTATGACATGAACAAAATTGTACTAATATAATAATTTTCTAAAAATAATTACTTGCAAATGTTCCACTTTTGTTGATTGAATATCTGCTGTGAAATTTTCAGTTTTGAGAGATTCTGGTAAGTCCTTGATCATATATTTTAATTGATAGCATATAAGTACTCCATTTATTTCTTTTGGAGGATTCCATTTTACAGTAAGAGCACGATCACTTATGTCATCAAATTGTAAATTTTCTACTTCTTCAGGTACTTCAAAAAGTAAAACAACATAAATCAAACAATGCATCAAGTAAAATTTAGCATTAAAAATATTTATAAGTATAATATATCACATAAACCATAAAATAAGTTGTAAATAAAAAATTTATACCATCTTCACATGTGCGAACTTCAATAGGAATGCTTCTTTCACCATCTCCAGGATCAGTAAAACATAGCACAGTTATATTATACAAAGTATATTTCTTTAAATCCACAAAAATAGCACTTTGTTCAGCTAGAGGATCAAGTAAACTCGGTGGTACAGTCATTGCTTTGTATTCATTTGCTTCTGATAAACTATTTTCTGTCCAAGCTTGTAATTTATAACCTTGATTTATTCCATTAATTTTTTGAGGATTTGGAGGTTTCCACCAAACTTTTACTGCAGTAGAATTAATTGCTTTTGCCTTAATATTAGTAGGTGGAGCTTCAGGTACTAAAGTGAAATATATATTCTATATAAATTATTTATACATATTTCTTATATAAGTCAATAATAAAACTATCAGTTGACTCTACCTCCTTCTTTTGTCTTTATCTTTAATTCTTCTGTAAATACACCCACACCCTTGTCATTATATGCTGCAATTTGCACTATATAATCTTTCCATGTTATTAAATCACTTATTAAATAATTTCTTTGAGCTTCATTGGTAATATTTTGAACAGTCCATGGGCTGTCATTGTATCTATATAGTCTATATCTTAGTAAATATCCTAAAATATGACCATTACGAAATTCTTCGAGTGGTGGTTGCCATTGTGTGATTATTTCTGACGATGATCTGGCAGATCCAACAAAACCTATTGGTGACCCAGAAGGAGCTGTGAAATACATATTACATAATAATTATAAAACTTTAATAATATAACCATTAAAAAATATAATTATATATATATATATATATATATATAATATTTACGTTCTTGTGGAAGAACAACAACATTGCTTGGATCCGAAGGAGGTCCTTCACCGACACTATTTTCTGCACTCACACGAAATTGATATGCTGCAGCTGCTTTCAGATTATTTAGCAATATCCATCGATTTTGAGCTGATATATTGTCTCTTTCAATAGACCAATTTAATAAAGGATCAGGTATAGGTCCTGAAATATGTGTTTAAAAATCTTGTATTGATATTATAATTGCTTCTTTATTATATTGTATAAAACTTACCTAATTCAGGAACTTCACGACGTTCCACTTTAAACTTCTTTATAGGACTGTTTCCATCGAATCCTGGCACCCAAGTAACATTTATTGTACGAGGTGAAATTCGTTCTACTCGATCAGCCATAACATTTATAGGAGCAAATGGTATTTCTATTACACTAAGTCGTGCAGAACGTGTTTCATTACCGCCTGGAGAAACGACAGAACACGTATATTCTCCTACGTCAGAAGCACGTACGGCAATAATTTCTAATGTGCCATCATTACGCATTTTTATTCTTTGACTAGCTTGTGTATTTATCACTCTAAAATAAAAACAAAATTTTAATAATCATACATGAAAACGTAATACCTTCAACATAAAACTATATATAATACTATAATATTTACATTCTTATAATTATAAAAAATACTTACTGTGCATTATGAAACCATGCAATATCATATAAAACACTAGGATCATTTGAAACTTTACATTGTAATTCAGCAGTATGGCCAAGAAGAACAGAAGTATCAACTGGAGGCTGAATAATTTGTGTTCGAACTGTAACACAAAAAAATTATATAATATATAATTCTTTAAAAGCCTTATGATGTTTCAAATAATTGTTTACAAATTTACCGAGTACAGTGACAAATGCTGACCCATTAACAGAACCAGCTTCATTTGCACGAATACAAGTGTATTTACCAGCATCATTTAGTTTCACAGCTGCAATTAAAAGATCGCCATTTTCTATAACTTGTACTCTTCCAGCAATTTCAACAGGCATTGTATCTAAAAAATACAATATAGGAAGTGAGCATAAAATTGATTTGAATGTTAATAATCTAATTTTTTTATATTTTTATTACCATTATAAATCCATGTAGAATTAGGTATTGGTGCTGCAATAGCATTGCAAGTTAATACTACATCCTTTCCATCTAATACAGTTAAATTTTGTGGACCATTTTCCATAATTGGCCCAGATGCTGTAAATAAAAATATTCATGTGATTATTTTATTTATCTTAAATCATATAATATAATTCAAAAAGTACCTCTGAACTACAGAATATAAAAAAAAGTTTTCTATACCCATACCTCATCAACTATTAATAATAATTTATACATATAACTCATAAATCATCTTATCTGAGGATTAAACTTTTATTCAGATCTATAACTGAAACGATATACTATTTAATAAGCAAGTAAGTTAAAGAAATTCAAACCTAAGCTAAAGGTAAAACGTGCACTTCATACAAACATTCTAACTGTGCTATTAAACGTGCTTCTAATAGTCGGGAAGTGAAATAAGAATGTGCAAACATACAAAAAAATATATTTCTCTATTACCAAGATTTAAATGCTTGATTTTAATTAAATAAGATCCAGCAAGCAATATTAAATATGTTTAAATACTTTTAAAAGCAGTAGAAATATGAAGAATGAATGATCAATTATTAGATCATTCATATAATTAATAACTTATACCACTCGTGAATGAAAATATATAACAAGGCAACATAGTCAAACTTTTTTAAATATCTAGATATTTTAATATACTTTTAAAGACTACAAAAAATTCGTACTTTTTAACAATTATAAAAAAAACTTTTTTAATAATATATAAAAATAACTAGTAAGACCATTAATTGACAATATGGATTCCAATATGTGCGTAAAAAATAAATATAAAAAAATTTTTAGTGCTGAAAATACATGTCTCTTACTGGCTAAATATTGAGAGAACTTAAAACGGCGATCAGGCTGGCGAGCTCGGACTACACTATAGCCAGCTGCCCAGCGAATAACTCTGTTTTTCAGATAGCTTCTCAATTCTTCTGTTCCGTAAAAAAAGTATCATTTATATGTATAATATGTTGATATAATAAAATGTAGAAAACGAATTCCTTATGAAATAGCTTACAAAATAGCTTACTTTTAGCTTTCAACCATGTGTAACTAGATGCTTCCCCAGCATCATTTGAAGCAAGACATTGAAACATTCCAGAGTCATCCATAGATAATTTTTTGATTATAAGAGATCCATCTTTTTCAATTTCATACCTAAAAAATATTATTATTACATTAATATAAAGAAGATTTTTATATATAGGGTATCCCAATATTTACAGGCCAAATTGCAGAAGCATATTCTACAGATGGAAATAAGAAAAAAATATTATTTAAAGTTCGATTAGAAACGCTTTATTAGAAAGTTACAAACAAATGAAATTGAAATAGGTAAGAGTGTATTTTCCTTCGCAAAATATGAAAAGTCAAACGTGTTTATCTTATCACTTTAAAATATCTTCCTTGCATGTGAATATAAACTTTATTACAGCACAAATTTTCTGAAAATTTTATTTCATTTCAGTAACAAAGTTATTAATTCGTTGTATTAATTCTTCATGTGAAATCACTTCTGTACGATAAATTTTATCTTTTAAAGTTCCGCATAGGTAAAAATCAAGAGGTATTAAATCTGTTGATCTCAGGGGCTATAGAACTGATCCCCTTCGATCAATCTACCTGTAACTATAATTTTTATCCAACCAATTTCTAACTGATCTAGCATGGTGAGATGGATAACCATCTAACTGTATCTAACTATTTTAGCGAAACTGTAGTGGTACGTCTTTTATCAAAATTAGTAAATCGTTTGATAGGAATCATCAATCTCTCAGGCAGAAAAAATGGACCAATGAGCAGATCACTAAGCATACCCATCCATCGAAATTCATATTAAATGGTTTGAAAGGAACAATTTTTTCATATCCTTGGTAAGAAAAAATTGTTCTTTTCTACTGCTTTCATATACCAATTACAAAATTCATTTAGGAAAATATGTTGTTATCTATTTGAATTTCATTTGTTTATAACTTTGTAATAAAGAGTCCTAACCAAACTTCAAATAACGTTTTTCTTTTATTTCCACTTATAGAATATGTTCCTGTAGCTTGGTCGTTAAACCCCGGGACACCCAGTATATATATTAATCATAAAAATCATTAAATTTGTAATATTAACATTGTTTAGAATATTACCTAGACCCTAGTAGATGATTGATAGGTTCAGTATTAAAAAACCAACTTATTTTTGGAGGTGGAACACCAACAGCATCACAAGATAATGTAACAGTTGAACCATAATCACTCAAAGTTTCCCTCTTTAACTCTGTTATAAATGTTGGTTTTTCTATAACAAATATTTTTTTAGTCAATAATAATAACAGATAATCATATGCAAAATTACTAATATTAGGTAAATATAAAAAATATTTTTTATTAATCATACCATATACAATAACTTTAGCACTTGCATTTACAGTTGGATAACCACCACTTCTTAAATCAACATGACAAGAATATATGCCATTATAAGTTATGTTGGCAGAAATTAATATTAAGGTTCTATTCCATGAATCATTGAAACTGTATGATATTCTGGAATTCTCAATAGATATACCATCTTTTGTCCATAACGTTCTTAATTCATGAAGTGATCTATATAAAATATAAAGTTTTATTTTATATATATTATATAAAAAAACATATAGACTCATCTTGTAATTTATAGATTCATTATACCTAGCATTTGCAATACAATGTATATATGTAACATCTTGATCCTTTAATATTTGAGTATTTTGTGGTCTTACTATAATGGTAGGAGCTACTTCAATGTTGGGATCTCCTATAACTTGTAATTTGAAAAATGGACTATTCTCTTCCTTTCCTAATTGCGTGTTAATAGCTTTGGCTCTAGAAAATATTGAACATAGTAAAAGATAGCAGTTTGCCTTTAAAAAATTGTACTATAAGTTTACAAACCTGTATAAACCTTGATCTTCTTCTGAAGCATTGAGAATAAGTAGTTTATGATCTGTGGTTGCATATTTTATGCCATATAATAATGATCCATCAGAAGTAAACCATGTCACATCAGGTATTGGATGACTTTCAATTGGTGGTAGCTCTAAAATGGCAGCACTACCTGATTCTACAGTTACTATTCTCCTTGTGAGATCTTCAAATAAACCCATATCTAAGGATATAAAAGTGATAATAAAATTTTTTGTTATTGGTTATCCAATACTATTATTTTTTTCATGGAAGATATGAAAAAAACTTACATGCTACTGTGAATGTAATTCGTTCACTAAATATAGATCCTACACTATTTGTAGCAACGCAATGATATACCCCTGCATCTTCTCTATGTGTACTTTCAATTCGAAAGTAAGGTTCTGAAGTGAGCTCATTACTAAGGGCTTTACCATTTTTAAACCATTGATACTTTGGTTGTGGGTATCCTACACAGGGAAATTAAATTATTATAATTAGATGAACATAATTAGATGAACATAACCTTTTATCAATAACTTATTAATGTTATTTATTGAATTTACATATTTACACAATTTAATTTTACAATATTGTACACATAATAAGGGTATTAAAATAAATTATTTTAAAGTAATTTTATATTCACCTCTTGCTTGACATTGTAGAAATTTTTTACGATGTTCACTAAGAATATTACCACTACTGGAAGGTTGTGTTGTAAATCGTGGCTCTTGAAGCGGTTCTACAAAACAATATGTTAAATATTATAAAACATAGAAATATATATTATTCAATGTTAATAATTATTATTAATATATGTTTATGTAAATTTATAAATTTACATAACCTATCCAATTCTACTATCCAACTCTATTTTAAAATCATTAGACCGTAATAAAGTTGGGGTTATCACATGTCAGTTTACATCTACGTGACTTGGCTTTTTAATATCTACCTATTCACACTTTTCTTTTGTTTTTAATCCTTAACAGTAATAATGTAACAAAAAATCAAATTTTTGACACCAAACTTCTTTATGGATTGTTATGTAAATATTATGTTATATAAATAATTGTTAGGTTTTAATAGTAAAGACATATATTCTGTGTAACATCAATCGCTATTATTTTTTTCTGTTCATATAATCAGTAAAGCAGAACGCTGTTACGGTATATAGAGGACGCAAAGAGAGAATATAAATTAGTATTTTATCATCTTAAAAATATAGTATAGTATACAATAATATATATTGAGTAAAATCATATTGATTTAAATTTGTATAGAATTAGCAGAAAAATAGTATTTATTAGATAAAATGTTTTTATATATCTTGTAAAATGCATTTAACTGATTTAAAAGACCAATAAAAATTAATATTTATAATATTATTTAAAATATTTATTATTTTACTAAAATTATTACCCCTGGAAAAAAAAATTCAAAGATATCGAATAATAATTGATATATTTGTTTTATTTATTATTAATTTACACTTGAAGCCAGTGTTTCCACTATGCTTAAACTCCAAGATATATGCTGATGAAGTACCGAATCTCTATTTTAAGCGATCCAGCTGTTACACTAAAGTGGAATGAGTGCATTTAAAGAGGGCAAGTTTAGAATGTCAACGATGGATTTTTACCATCAGCGAGTAGTTTATCTCTAGAGCATTTTTAAAAAACTTTCATTTAGTTTATAAAATAATGAGATAATGTTAGGATATAGGAAGTTGATGTAATTAAAAGTATCATCTCTTTCTGTAAAACTGAAACATGAACTTTTTAGCATTATTGACGCTACTTAATTTATATATTTATCAAAAAAAAGAACTAATCAAATTTATTCCAATTTCTTATTGTTTTTATATAATATGAAAACAAGAAAAAATTAAAATGAGGATATTTGATTTTTTTTCTATGAAAAATAAAGTGCATAGGAAGCCCGAGGTTGATCACCCCAGACTGCAGGGAAAGAGCTATGCACACGAGCGAACAGCGGAAGCTATAGCAGGGACTGCGTTCCATAAGACGCAATGCGCAACGTTTTGCAGAGGCTCCCCACCGATTATCGGTCGAGATATCTCACGCGAAGCCGCCCGAATCGAAGTGAAATTCGCAATCGTATCCGCCAAATGCAACAACGGCGCATTTATTCGATCTTCTTTTTTTAATTTTCATCATTTTCACAATTTGAATATCACGCTATTAGCAACTTAACAACAACGACAGTTATTCTGAATTTAAGGCATGTAATACAAAATTCGAAATACTTTCTTTAAGTCAAGCAATTACTTACAAGAATAAATATTATCTTATAAAAGAATTTTATATATAAATATCAAATAGTATATATAAAAATAAATATTCCAAAAGATATAAATAATTCTTAAATATATAAACTTCTGGTATTTTAACGAACATGACAATCATATGTTACTTACATCAAACACAAATTCTTTTCCCGATCATTTTTACGACAGCTATTTCGACTTCTCAGAAATATTCTCGATTTCAATACCGACCATGAACGTTCGTTTCGCTTTATTATTGGCAACTAGCCAAATGTTTCTCAGTAACGCGTTTCAACTGCCACCAATATTTCTTCTTCTACAGTGCATACATACTACATGTATGAGTAAAATTCGTATCGATATAAGCTCGTGATTGAGCATCGTCTCAGCTATAATCGCATTCAAGTACATTACATTGAGGTTCAATGCCAGTCCAGATCGCCCAGTGTTTTACTACATTCTAAAACCAGTTTTGTGATAGTCGTAACCATATGGGTGTCACGTATGAAATGTCGCCAGTCTTATTGTGTTATGTCATTTATTAGTATGCCTTCTTTCTATTCTTATTCGAGCGTATGCGAATTGCTTGAAATAATAAAAATTATTCTTGACACGAATAATTCGAGAAAATGGAACTATCTTCTAAATTATGTTCATTGTAGTCAACACATCTTTATTTCTTTGTATATTTAATATCCTTCCAAGCTGTTTTCATTCGCGAAATATAATGAAATTTCGAAATTTGATCACAACTTGATGAGAATCGCAGAGATCTCTCGTTGAGTGAACGGAAAAAGTTCCTCGATATGCGGCAACCATCTTGTGATGTGAATTTTAAATTGCTTATTTTCCCAAGGTGAGTAAAAAGGATAGTTGAAAGAAATGTGAAGAAATAATATTAATTAGAACACAGAAATTGGGGAGGATCCGAATTCGAGAGTTTTTCTAGTGCGAGCGACGAAAGATCGATGACTCAGCGGTGAATACTAGTATAGAAAGGGGAGAAGAGTCAAGTCAGCCTCTTTTTAGAGAGTTTGTTTTGAAATAATCGCCTATAGACTCGCTCAGCAATGAAGTGCACTTATATACATACGTCAATACAATCAGAAAAAGAGCTATGCATATGGTACTGAGAAACGCGTTCGAATTAGTACGCGCCACGTGTTTGCCCAGGGTCGTCGCACGGTTTACTGCCGGTCCAGCATAAAAAAAAAACTAGGATTTAGTTAGGATAATCGCCTCGTATTTTATTGAGTGTGAACAATGCGGTAAGAATATAACAATGCGGCAGATTTATATAACCGCTCGCTGTTAATCCTTAGTTGAAAAATATAAAAGAAATTCATCCATTTTAACGCGTATTTAACGCGAATATTGAACCACTTGTCCCAAAAGTGGACTTAGAAAATTATTGGAAATAGTTTAGCTATTTTAATAATGTTCACCTTTTATGAGAGTCATTTAAGAAACGAATGTACGTATGTATCTACGAATTTACATTACAGCTAGAAAACAATTTGCATACGCATATTGTGTTATTTATCTTTGTGCAGCTATCGTTATCTTTCTGCACTTCTTTTTCCTATCGCATGATTGCTGTAAATAAATCAGAAATTCTTACGGTATTCTGTCAACAATTTACGAGATTTTCTGTTCCTCTAAAAATTTAGCAAAGAAAGCACGAATTCACGTAAACACTTCGTAATGTAATGTAATCAATGGCATTAAGAAAGTTGACTTGAAACTATGTTCACCCGATAAGTTCAGTTAGACCATTAGTACTTAAAGTTGTGGATTTTGTTATGCATGCGTGAATCTATCACATATATAAGAAGAAAATGAAGACGATCAAATACAAACAAAATAAATAAATAAACAAAAGAAAAAAGAGAATACGGTATAAAAAGAATCTCCTCTTTCTCCCGCTTCTCTTTTCCTTTCTCTATTTCTCTCTTCCCTTCATTTGTAGACACTTCAGGTTCAATGAACAATCGACTAAGAACGAGGCAGCTGTCAGTCCATGTGCCGCAGCGTGATATGTAAATGGGACGTAAATTCGTAAGCATGGCGATGGGGTAAGCAGCCCTTTGGATGGAAACCTTTACGGGTTAAGGCAGACGCTGTACACTATTATTTTTACATCGATGTCACGGATCCGTCCGCATTTTAAGCCAGTCAAATACACTCTATAATGGGTATTCACTTTTAAGTAAAAGACAAATATTCGGATATTATTTGATAAATAACTATTTCGAAATAACATTATTATTATTCGTAAAACAATTTCGCAATAATTGCTATGAAATAATATCTCAAAATGAAATATCTATAATAATGATTTTTTTTAATTGTCAAATTATTTAGAACATTGTTATAGATTTCAGAGTTTTCCGTTAATAACTGAAAACGAGAACGAATATCACGAGACGTCCAATGAGTTTACGTCATTAATCGATAATATTAACCAGAGTTTCTACGGAACGGTTATTGTACCCTACTGAAATAAGCACGTAAAAAGTCTCGTAAAGAAAGTAAGTTATACTTCGATTAAAAAGCCAAAACAGAACAAAAAATATATCATTAGTGAATCAAAATAAGATCAATTTATATTGTACAACAAAGAAGCTGTTGAGGAAAACGTCAGAGAACTCATAAAAGCAAATAGATGCATATATATATACATACATACCACGAGACCAGCTTATAAGCGGACAACGAAGTGCTCTTACAGTCTGTCTCGAAAGATTGTTTCGCATTAAAGCGTGTTATATTACGACCTTGAGCAAATTCTGTCTCGTCAAAGAAGTTCTTTAAAGCAACAATAGATTGCTGGAAGTGTCAGTGAGATAGTACAAAATATTGAAGACTCTTCTGTTTTTTACGATCCAGATACTTAATATTTACAATAAAATTTTTTGTTAATTTTTATCGTAATATATCATACAAATCGGAAAAATGATGATACTAGAGCAATATCTTGCCTGCCTGACTGCCAAAAAAGAAGAATTCGAGAGACAGGATGGCTTGTTAACATTGGATCGGATTGTGTCTTTTAGATCGTACAGAACTAAGGTTGCAGTAAACGCCAGTTTCTCAGGACTTCTCCCACTTTTCTCCGTTCCTAACCAAGACTTAATCGTTTCTTCCTTAATCTACCTATCGAGCAACTAGAAATTTTCTTCCATGTTTCTTGCTTTCTTTCTTTAACCTGCTCTTTGTACATCACCTTCGCGAACTTAGCTCACGGCATGACTGTGTCTTGAGCTCCCCTCTCTTATTTCCCTTTCTTTTCCTCTTTCTCGACCATCATTGCCACTTTCCCCTCTTTCTCTTCCACAATTCAAACCAACTCTCAAGCATAGTACGTCGTACTCGTGTACCCTAAAAGTATAGCGATTATAATAAAAATTTAATTTTCTTGATATTAAGATCATCTACGATGGTATTTGCGATACAAATTAGGGAAAGAGATAGTCAGATCGTTTTGATATATCGCAAGATCATTCTTTCAAAAGATTCTTTTCTCAAATTGTTCTATTAAAAATCGATCATTCTTATTAACAAACACTTATAACTTTATCGCATCTATTCAATCAAGTCACAAAACAAATAGAAGAATTTAACCTATAATTACATTATCGGTTAAAATTTGTAACCACCATAATAATATATCTGTTATAAATTATTCTTGTTTCAACGATGATTATTAGCGTTATAAGAATATTCCTTTGTAAGAAAGTTGAAAAATCTTACAAGATTGTTTTATAAAAGTTACAATCGTATTATATATAATGTAGTTACATACATTGTAATTACATAGTACAAATTATATAAAACGGCCCAGAAAATTCCGTTTTTATTATCCTTTCCTGTTCGTGCTCAGGTAACCGAGAATTTCCGTTATTGATAGAGACCTTGAGAGTAAATTGTGCAATGGCCGACCGTCGATGCGTTAGTCCATTCACTGGTAGTACATATTTTCACTTTTCACTGTAACGCATTGAAGATGATCACTGCCGTAACGAAAAGTACGCAATTCAATTGAATTTCATTTAGAAATGTAGAAAATTTTGAAGAATAATTGTAATACTTCAAACAAAATTATACTTATTTTCTACAAAAGATTTTTTACATTTTTAACAAAAACTATATTAATATATTCTCGAAAAATAACTTTTTTATTATGTAATTTAAATTAATGTTAATGTAATAGAAAATATTAATTTAAAAAATAATAGAAAAGCAAAGTGCAGAATAATGTTGCTTATGTTTTTATATAGTCTTTGTCATCGTTCTGAACATTTTCTTTGTTATACAATATAAATTGGTATCTTCTTGATCCACCAAAGGAATTTTTCTTCGTTTTGGTTTTTTATTAAAAACAATACTTTTACTTTTATCGCGTACTTATTCCAATCGAACAAAGTACCATAATCATCCTGTAGAAACTCTGATTAATATTATCTATTAATGATACATAACTCACTGCACATTATACATCCCATGACATTGGTTTTGCTTTTCAAATATCAACGTAAAGCTCAAAAATCTATGAAAATGTTTCAAGCCATTTAACAATTATAAAAAAACTGACTATTATTTAGCGTCTTGAGTTAACGTTGAAACAATAGCTCCAAATGCATTTATTGCAATTCGCTCATGAATTTCATAGTCGGTAATGATTATGCAGATCCAAATCTTATTTAGCAAGTAAAAATTCATAGAATAAACTCGTTCTTTCGTTTTTTATTTAGGACATTTTAGCTTCCTAACAGACCTACGTACATTATGTTATGATGTTTCACAAACATGAAGTAACAAAAAATGAAGAAACACGTATAAAAAACACAATTGCATACAGTGACACTTCAATGGAAAAAATATTCAACGATATAAAAACATACGAAAAAATAAATGAATATCATTATCAAATCCTCATTTTGTTATACGTATCTATAATATATATACATATATATATAGAAGCGACTAATCAACTTTGGCAATGTATCAAAAGGCAATTTACTGTAAAGAAACCAAAAATGTTGAATACCTAGTTGTAAATTGAAGGCGTTCGAGACAGTCTCTTCGTTCGACAAGAATCTGCATCAGGCCTAAACAATTTTAGACCGTAGCAATACAAGTTGATAATCCAATTTATTTAACTATTAGAACACGTAGAGTCTCAGGTCTTGAAAGGATTCCATTGAGACGAGTCACTCTGCGAAAAACTCACCACTTTTATATTGAGTTTTAGTTGTGTTAAAAATATTCCAGACGTTGATATTTAAAAGTATAGAAACATTTCATAAAATTCTAAATGTAAAAAGTAAAATTTATTAGCGATGTAAAGATGAGAATATTGATCCTTATTGGAAACTCATGCAAGCACTATATATATATATATATATATATATATATATATATATATATATATATATACATATACAAGTACAGTACATAAATGAACTTCACAGCCTCTTTTGAAGATGATATAGTATAATACACTGTCTTAAAATATAGTACGTCAGAAATTACAAGATTCAACAATTTCTTTTATCTCGTGGCAACAGAAATAAAGCTACGTTATAGAATTAATACGTAATGAATTTATAAACGATAACGAATTAAAAATAAATCATTGTTTTGATCAATGTGCTATTTCTGTATCGTTATAGAGGGGGAAGGGGGTGAAGGAGTGAGTGAGTGAGAGAGGGGAGAGGGGGAGGAGGGAGAGAGAGAAAGAGAGAGAGTACATTTTATCTCGTCGATCGTTTTTAATTCTTCTCCGAAATGAAAAAAAGTATTGCCGTCTTTATAGTTTCATAGAATGATTCTTGGGTCTCATCCGTCATTCGGAGATCATTACTTGGACTCTTAGATGCGTCTACTAAAAGCACGCATGCATACAGATCCATACACACAAACGCATACTCTTCTATAGGAAGACGAAGAATAAAACCAAAAAGGACAAAAAGTGGAAGACGAGAAAGCCTTGCCGGGGGCGGTCAGTGGCCTCTGCACTGGCTACCATGAGACTCAAAACCGGCATTACCCCACTCCTGCCTGAGAAGCTCCATTGGGAATAATAATGGGAATTATGGTAAATGCCGCCTCTATCTAACTCTACGGGATCGCTCTGTTCATCTGTCTTATCGATAAGCATATTAATCAATGATAAAAACGATATGATTCTCACGAAACTATTGAAAGACTTTCTAAACTTTCAAGTTTTTCGTATATTCATCCTGAAAAAAAGGAATGACAAAGACTAGAAAGAAGTTTTTAAGTTTCGCAGAAAGAAATCACGATTCAAGAAGATGTACGATACCCTTAAGAGTAAGTCTTTTTTATCCGCTTATGCACTTATTCGTGCTGAAGTGAAGTTTCACTATGGCTAATCATTGACCAATGAACTTCGAACTAATGAACAATAGTGCCGAAAAATTTACGGAAACGTCGATCTTTCGATTTTTTTTTAAACATATATGTATTTGTATAGATATTTCACTAATTTCTTCAGTTAATGGCAAAAATTATTGAAACAAAAACGATTATAATTCCGAACAAAAATTGAAAAGCGTATCTTTATGATTTTTTTTTTAAGTTATTTTTGCATTCTAGATCTATCCTCTGAAGTAGGTCATACGTCATGTTGAAATCTATCTTGAATGCATATCAAAGATGTGCGTGTCCTACCAGAATTATAAAAGAAAGATTGGAAGGATACGGCCAATGTTATTAAATGTCACGAAGAGAGGAAGACGGTGATAACAAAGAGCGTAAAGTTGAGAAATAAAAGGCGTGGATGAAAGAGATCGGAGAAGTATGGAGGGTGAGAGCATCCGGCCTTGTGTAGGAACATTCAGACACGTACATACCTATTTCGGCTTCAGCTATAAGAGCAGCAGCACAAGATTGCTACTGTTTAAGATAAAAGAATGAAAGACAGAGGGATAAGACAGTGATAAAGAAAAAGAAAGAAGAGAGACAGCACCGATGATATTTTTCGAGTAGGCCGGAATTGCTAGCATTGCAACGCTTCTCTCTCTCTTTTGCTCTAAGATTGCACTTTAAAGTCAACTCGATTTTTTTCTTTCTTTCGACTATACCTACATCATGCGATATATATCATTATGATAAAACAAAAATAGCTGTTTGTATGTTACTTTCATGGTAGCATCATGGATGATAATTGGTGAGAAGATATGAAAGGTGTATTGTGTTGATGGAATTAGGAGAAGATATTTACAATACCGTAAAGAAAAACTACAGCGAATTATGTCTTTCATACAGGAAAACAATCGCTAGTTGGACATTATATTGGCGATCCTCGGTAGCATCTCGTCTGACAGGAAGCAGAAGAGAATTCTCGTGTTTCCAGGTCGATGCGGTCGCCATGATGTATCTGCAGGCTGACGCACGTAAAAAGGGCGTAGGTACGAAGAGGTTCGGGTAAGGCTGCACTGTGTAAAAGGTAGATGCCGGTAGTATGGGTGTATATAATGCCAGGAAAGGTATCTATCACTGACGTCAGCTCAACCAAGGCATAATAGAAGACAAGGGCCTTTGCCTGGTCCTCGAGCAAGCAGGTTCCCCTCTTCATGTACTGCCCTCCGTTCTTCTTCTCTTCCTCCTCCTCCACTACCATTTTCTATAGCATTCTTCTCGTTTTACCAGCTATCTACCACTTTCCTATGCTGCCGTCGTCTTGTGGCTTCACTCGATGATGCCACAGAACGTCATATAGAATCTAGACTTACATAGACAACACGCAAGACTCGGTCATCAATTTTGTCGAAATTTTGTAAGATTTATAGTATTGCTATAGAATTAACAAATGCTATTCAGAAATGATGCATTACTCAACTGTTGAAAAAAAAATCGCTGTTTGAATTTTACCACAATGTTTTAGTATCACGGCAGTAACTCATCTATCAAGTGTATTATTAAAATTAATATTCCTTGAAATATTTATTTTTAGGTTTTTCTAATGTTTTTCCTTCTAAATCACGCTAATACTTAGAAAATGATATATTGCCGAGATACTAAAGCAGTATGGTAAAATTTAAACTGATTTCTCTTCAATCATAGAGTACTGAATCGTCTCCAAATAGCATTTATTATTTCTATACCAATACTATATTCCTACGAAATTTTGATAAAATCGATGATCTGAGTCTTATGTGTTGTTCATGTTAGATCAAAACAGAGTATTAATCTTAACTTGTATTTTGATTTTAGTCGTATTCTGGATCGTACTTCGTAAACATTGTTTAATAATAGAATACTAACTTTAGTAAGATGTTAATAGATATGCAAATCGCAGAAAATTCAAATACAAATCGAGTAAAAAATTTGTTATTATTATTATTATCTTAAAAGAATTATGAAATGAGTAATAGTTTTAAACTATTACAACATCCATTTTATGATTATTACTGTCCTTCGTCGAATAATTTACTTATGCAGCACATACCGAGAAAATAGTGATTATTTAAAAAATGAAAATGAACCATCTACCAATCTAATACGCAAATTGATACTCCTTCACTTTTCCTTTCGCTTTTTTTTTACGACTGCACGATCATTAAATTGTGAACAGATGCTTACGTACTCACGTTATATTTGCCGATTTACTTTTATTATCCAACGCATTCTCTTATACTCTAAAAAATATTAGATTGTACATCAACCTGAAAAATATAGGAATTTTTTACCTCCTGCAATACAACTCTCATTAAATATGATCGATACATTTAACGATCAGAAATTATAGCAAAAATCAAAAAACAAATATCTATGATTGAAACCATTGAAATTACATGATCGATCAAAATCTCTATTTTTTACGCAAGTAATCGCACCCTATCGAACATGCATTTGCCCGTTGTACCTTTTGTATTCACATATGTATTTACGTATACACAAAATTTCAACGTATTATATGATACACATACATTCTGTCCCAATATATTGACGAACAATATCAGAAACAACAAAACCTCAATGTTCTGATGCAAGATCGCCTGTTGCAAGAATTTTCAAGCAATTATTCCTTCTTAATGACGAGCATTGTTAGTTTATTACTCGTATAAACGTTGGAAAAGATAAAACGCTACTGATAAAGAGATAACCCTTAAAAGCGTCCGATATGAAGGGTCAACCCTTTTCCTTCCAGTATTATTTGTCTTTTGCTTCAAACTTAACGCTTAAACAAATCTAGTAACAAAACCACGAAACTATCAACTTTAGACACCATATTGTACGAGTGACTAACTACTGGTAATTTCAGTAGTTAATATTCACAACGATTGTAACGAATATGTCAAAAAGTTTGCTCCACTAATTTTCACATTGAACCACGAAATTTGAATAAGTTTATGGTTTCTTGTACTTTATTCTCCATGGATTATGAAATATGGAGAATGCATAATGAAAAGAAAAAGATAACAGACCCTCCGCATGATTAAAAGAGACTTATCGAAATTAGGTCATAAATCCATGAGAAACATCGATAACTACTACGATAATATCAAGACGAATCGAAAATAACAAACGCACACTTGTTTCTGTGGTTCTTTCCTGTCGTAGATGTATTATCTCGTCGGTTGCTGAATTTCTCTCGGCACGAGGCTAAATTTCCATCGGCACGTGCTCTAGTATCCTTTGTAATCGAGACAAGAGGTCAACGATTTAACTTCGTTCATACAATTGGACGGATTAACATCGGTAATAAATCTCAATTAGGATGACTCCCACGTAATGACACTCGACATATATTAAAAGGAGATTTTCTCAGATTTTTTACTATCATGTTGATGAATTATGATATTATGACGATGAAAACGCTATATTCTCATGTAAATTACCTAGTCTTCGTTCCAAATGCAAACAGGTAAAATCTAGATAATCAATGTTGAATGTCACGATATTAAAGAAAAAGGAATTTTAAGTGAGCTGATTTCCAATCTAAAAGAAATCGACGTATTTTTCCTTTTTTTCCGAAACTGCGAAACGCATTTACGTAAAGTTAGCTTTGAGGCCAGAGAAAGACAATTTGCAGTTGGATAGTTCTTTTCATCTAGCTTTTAAATTAATATGAATTTAACATAACTTCGATCAAGAAGTAGACACATATATGTATACATATATACATATAAAGTTACGTTTCATTGTACATATGTATATCTTTTAGACAGGGCTCGTCTTTATCAGCGATACAAAAACATTTTATAGCATTTTAACGTATGAAAGATATACACACACACGCGTGCGTGTGTATACGTACTTATATATCCTGCTTTCATGCCATTCACATGACGCAGCATGCCGTATACCGTTGGCATGCAGCAACGATACTAATTACTATCGGCTGATTTTACCGAATACCGGATATCTAGCAATGATTGATGTAAAAATGGAAAACGAATTCGAAAGAGCATTTATCTGAATAAAGAAGTTGATTATGCCATTTGAATGATACCCGACATCCTATCAATATTCGATTAAATGATAGTTCGGTTAATAATTTTTTAATAAATCTCAAACTAGAATTATTTTGAATCATAGTTATTTGAAGCATCGTATACCGTTGAAAATATAGTATCTTTGCTTGTTATTAAATAATATGTGGGAAATAAAAAGTACGTTGTAAAAATTGGATAAATTCGAAAAAAGAAGCAACTATTAAAAGGCGCGAAAACTCACCAGTGGCGCAGGCGCTGCTCATGATCCATGCGATGCAGACAGTGGTAAAGAGAAATTTTCGTATCCTCGCGTTTATCTCCGAATCGGATCTCTCATCCGACGGATATACCGACAATGTACTTATCCACGGTACCTTCATTCTTATATTTTAACTATCCGAGAAATTATTGGCGATGACGACGTTCACTCGCACAGTACGTCGCACCGAGCTTCTCTTGCCTCGTTTCGATGTTTTGGACGCCTTAAATTTTATCGTCGAACTCGTAGAAATTCACGCGACAGCTACCGAAATCACGCCTACGTTTACGCGCTTTTCCTCTGCGTTCTCTCGCATCTTCAAATTTGCATTGTCACCTATTCAACACTAACGAGAGTCTTTATTTTTTCTCTAGAAACGCTCGGGTGTAGAAAGAAGTATATTATGTATACACCTGTTAACAAGTAGCATTCCTTTTGCTCTTAGTAAAATACGTGTTGATGCTATGTGCCTCGATAAAGAAGCGTCACTTTATTCACTCTCGACCTCTTGTTTGCGAAACTCTTGGTTCCACCTAATAATTTGACTTTTTTGATTAAGCGAGATCGTCGCCTGCATTTTTGAGATTTCCCGTTGATCTCCGGTTCTATCGGGTTATCAGGCGTGCCTCCGTACGTTCTTCCATCTTCGTCTTCGAAAAAGCAAACACGTGAATCCTCACAAATGTAAATTGCCCAACCTGAGTGGTTCGTACAATTGAGAAACCGTTTACTTTTATTATACGTTTGCCTATTATTTTTAAAAATAATTCAAATTTATCGTTTTGAAGATATTCTTCAAAAATCTTTTCTATTAATATTCCGTTGAAATCATTAACGTTTTCAAACACTTGCACAATTTTCATAAGAAAATAATACTTTTCGATAAGCTTTCGATCGGTTGTAAAAATTTTTCTCTTCGTTATTTCATACACAATTCCTTGTAGATATTTTTTCGCAAGGGTGCCAGGTAGTACAGCCCTAATAGTCACATTCACCTGGTAACACCTGGCAACGTCGTCTTTTACTCTGGACACATTTCTTAACAATTTTGATGAACACAAGTATTTCTGTAGGAGCATGAAAAAAACAAAACCAAAGCGACTTCGTTGTTTGACAAAAATGTACACACAGAGATCGGAATGGTGCAAGAGTAGCATTCGAATTATAAAGTTTTGTTGACTGTCCGGTGACGGCTCTGTTCACGCGCAGAAGTGCAAAGTTGAAATCATGATCACGCGCAGCATCGCTATATCTATACTGTACCAGCGGTGTACATATGTACCGACAACTACATTCCACTAATAGCTTGCCGGAGTGTAATAATGCATTTCGATGCGTTCAGCTAACATACCTGTAAAGCCATCTAGCGTTTCGCGTTAAGAATTATAATGAAAAACGAAATTTGGACTGCCTTCATAGTATACAGTTAATCGCAAAATGAATGTTTGCCTTTCATGACCAATCAACATTCAGAATTACTTATACTGTTGATTCTAGTGGAAACGTATAAGAACCAATAGCAATTTATCTTTGAATTATATTTAAAATAGTATAATCACTGCAATATTTAATATTGTTTATCACGTGTAAATTATCTTCTTTATAACTATCAAATGTACACGTAAGAATAATCGTTTAAATTTCACGTATTATTAGAAAACATTTACAATAGTAATGTATACATATAAATATTATACATGCGTACATAACAATACAATTCTTCTTGTGTAATTTATTCTTACGTGAGGTCAATACTTGATTTTTCACTAAATATTAAACAATCAAAAAGCATAATGAGTATATACATATACATAGGACAAATTACATTTTACAATTTTCATCAAAAAAGGGGAATGAAATATGTTAAAAGTAAAATATATCCATAAAAAAATATGAAGTATTTTATATTTCTAATTAGATATCCTATGAATGTTTATTAACGGTCTTCTTATTAAAAAGCAGGATAAAAACTCTAGATCAGTGCAATATATCCAATGATGATATTCTATTCTTCGGGAAGAGATCTTTTCGTATAAAAAATATCAATGCCGTAATAACAAGATTTAAAAGTACGTTCTTATAATAAAAAAAAAAAAAAAACGTAAAAACAAATTTAGAATCTTTTTATCAAGATAATTTTTAATTTGCTAATTTACTAGATATTTTTCTTGTTTTTCACGAGAATCTTAGCAAAATTTTTTCAAATAACATATATATAATATTCTTTTATTGTAAAAAAAATATCGAATGTACCAATGGACAGCCTATTTTTTCTATGTATACGATACTGAGAAAACTGCGTGCTATATATTCTGTACGACTTTACGATGTGCGTATAGCTACTGCGCATAGATTAGACACACGTAATCCATTGAAACCGACACAGTAACATTATCATTTTTCATTATCATCGCGTAACATTCCGTTGTCGGAACAGTCCGCAGTTGTTCAACAATCGTGATTCAGCATTATAAAAAAACATCTTTGCTTTAAAGCGAAATATATATAACATTTTTGCCTTATTAACTTAATAAAATATCTGCAAATATGCCGGTTAAAGCCGTTTGTGTACTACAAGGCGAATCCATTAAGGGGACTTTATATTTCGAACAAACTAATGAATCTCAACCGGTACAAGTAACCGGAGAAGTTTCTGGACTTAAAAAAGGATTGCACGGATTTCACGTACACGAATTTGGAGATAATACTAACGGCTGTACAAGTGCTGGTGCTCACTTCAATCCTCATGGAAAAGAACATGGTGGTCCATATGATGCTGTACGTCATGTTGGAGATTTGGGAAATATTGAAGCTGGAGATAATGGCGTTGCTAAAATCAACTTAACTGATAAGATTATACAACTTCAAGGAGAACATAACATAATTGGTAGAACCCTTGTTGTTCACGCTGATCCTGATGACCTTGGTAAAGGTGGTCATGAATTGTCGAAAACAACAGGAAATGCAGGAGGTCGTCTCGCGTGTGGTGTAATCGGAATTACAAAATCTGGTTAAATATATCATATTACAAATATATGGTACAATTATATGTATGGCTTTAAAGATTTAAACAGCTAAATATATCAAATATACTCTCATAACTATATATAAAATCTTTATCCAATTGCCATGAAATTCTTAATAAAAAAAAGAAACGATTACTGATAATAGGGAATTTATTAAATATTATTCAAAAGATAATAATCAGCATTAATGTTGTAGACATTTTATTTACTTAAATAAACAAAAATTAAAAGAAAAATCCAAGAATTTTTCCCCCTAAATGTTTCCTTCTAGCTTCTTCATGATCCATAATGCCGCCACTGGTTGTTAATACGACGTATCTATAAAATATAAAATTTCAGTTTTATTATAGATAACAACTAGTGCCAAGTTTTTATTGTCATTTATAAATGAAAGAAAGTAAAAACTCATATTTACTTACCCAAACTGTCTAGATGGTAAAAGATTATTAGTCCATTTTTCTATGTCATTGATTGGTACATCGAATCTTGGGGATATAACTCCACATTTATTTAATCTTCCAGTAAGATTTACAACAACCTTACCACTACGATGATCATCGACAATTTCAAATTCACCAATGTATCCTATGAAATAATATTAGAATCAACAAATACTTGCATATTCATCATCTTATGAGCTAATCACAATAATTTTAATATATTTTACTCACCATGTTTCATCATTACTCCCAAAAATTTAACAATTACTTTAGAACATGGACGTAGTAATACTTGTCTTTTACCACGCTTTTCTGCATTGTTAATTGATTTTAAAGCATCGCTAAGAACATTCATTCGTACCATGGCTGTCAATATAAACATATAAACTATTATTATGAGACACAATCCATTATATTAATAGTATATCCATTATATAAATAGTATAAAAGTAATATTTATTCTTATAGATTTAATTTAAAAAGGTATAGTGTGTATGTAAAGTACAATTATTTTCTCATCAAAACCTGTGTTTTGAAATGAATTTATGACTTAGTTTCACATAACTTACAATCCATCAATACAGGCATACTTTACTAAATATTATTAAATACAAAAAAGAACATAGCATTTAAATATAAATTATATATAAGATATATATATATATATATATTTATATAATATACACATTACATTATGTTGTGGCATATTTTATATAGATATAAGTAACTTAAAAATATATATTAAGTATCCTTTTACTGGCCCTAGTCACTTTACACATTAGTGTCATGTGAATGCTATATACAAAATAAAATAATCCTACATAAATTAGAAAATTATGTATTACGATAAATTTACGGATTATTTTTAGTGGATGTATTTCAGAATAAGGGATTACCTGCGATTTATAATTTGTTTATCACAACAACATACACGCTTGCTGCCGAAGGAAAAAGAGAGCTTGCGAATCTACAGACAGCCTTACTAACGATATATTTTCCCCCAGTATCTAGTATACTATTCCTATTAGTATATTATTCCCTCAATATCTAGTAATTTTATTTTACTTTTTATTTTCCAAATGATAAAACCAACACAATTATAAACAGTTACATTTATTTATATTTAATATTAAATTTTTATAATTGAATTCTTATAATTGTCAAAATTCTCTGTATTAATAGAAAAAAAACTATATATTTATATTTTCAACTATATATATCATTTCTTCAGTTTGTTATTGATGGGGGGGGGGAAGTAAGAAAAACTAAATAACATCAAAAATATTTAAGAAATATTAGTACATTTAAAAATAATGAAACATATATAATTATTCTCTAACTAATTCAAAGATTGATATATCATATTAACCAATCACAATATAGTATTTTGTCAGAGTTTACATGGAAATCTTGAAGAACTGCAACATTTCTTTAAATCCAATCACTTATCGTTATTAATTCTAGAATACGTGATAAGAAAATATATCTGTCGGTAAAGTAGGGGAATATCACGATCGAAATATTGAAGATTGCCGAACGATTCTATGACGAACAAACTACGGTTAACTGGATGAGTGGTGATTGAGTGCTTCTCTCAGCTTCTTTCCTTCCGCAATTGTGGATTTGTCTCAGTTTTTGACGATAATTGATATTAAAGCATTATACGTTACTTGATACGATAAATTTGCGAATCGAAAACGATACATAGTTCATAACAATAGTACACGTTAAAGAGCTGCCTGATATTTTCGTCATGCTGTCAGAATTGACGAAGGAGACAGAATTGACGGGAGATTCTTGTTGATATGGAGGTTGCCGAGAATTTACTGGTCTGTGTTTTGTCTTTTCTTGGAAGGTTTCTCGGAAGTTTTCACATCAAAAGGTCATCAGAAAGCGTGAATTGCATCACGAGAATTCACGGTGCTATTGGTACCGTAAAATTATAAGGAACGGAGTTGTCTTTCAGTCGTTCAACTGCACCTTGTGTACTTTAGTGACCCTTGAATGCCAACACAACGCATTTAATTATTTTATCTTGCTTTGTCAAGAAATATTAATTGCAAAATGGCATCAACTTCCAGTGCTTCGGCACAGGTGTTGATGAATAAAGGAAAACGTGGTGCTGCTGCATATATTCATGCGGAATGTAGCAATCCGACCATTGATGCAGCAGGTCCACCACATTTAAATGAACTCTTGGATATTCTTTTGAATCCCAGTAAACCTATTGATGACTGGGAAACTATCGATTGGTGTAAATGGCTAATGGCAGGTGGCCGTACACCAGATGAATATGCAAATACAGGTCAGATGGTCGCCTATTTATATTACTAATTTTGTGCTTTAAATATATCATTATAAGCATATGTTGAATATGTTAAGTAAATGTTATAATATTAATTGAATTGAATTAAGTATATTTATGAAATATTCTATTGTATTGAAGCGATTTTATGATGTTGTATAATGTATATGTAACATATAAATATAAATTTAGTATATAGAGAAAAAAGATATATTATTAATTTTGACATATTAGTCGTATAAAATATATATACTTGAATAATTAAAAAAAAAAATAGTAGTCCTTTATAATTCATATGTCATTTCATTTTATTAATTTGTTATAAATTTGCTGAAAGTTGTGTATTTGGCATCTGTAGAATCTTTTTATCTACAATGTTACAATTGGTATATATATATATGAATATCCAATTTGAAGTATTATTTACCTATTTAGAATTTTAATTCTTAATTTATATTATTTTATTATTTATATTATTTTATATACTGTATGAGTACATAAATATACTTTTTAATCCATTTTAAAGTTAAGCTTTAAAGTTACAAAATTTTTCAATAGTAATGTTATTATTTGTACTAACAGTAACATTGAAGTTTTTAATGTTTTAAATTTTAAGTAATATATCAGAATTTTATATCGCATTAAACAATTTCTTAAGTATATACAGGATATCTCTGAATAAATGAAAAATATTTTAGTGGTGACTTAAATACATCTAAACAATAAAAAAGTTTATAAAAACATATATTCTATTTGATTTTATTTTTGATTTATAGTGAATTTGATTTTCAAGAAACTTTATCTGCTTACTTTTATAAAAGATGTTTGAAATTACCTCTTTGCATCTAAATACAAGCCTATAGACATTTTATTAATGAATATCTTATTTTCTCTATATATCCAGATATTTGAATTTTTGACATGGAAATTTTTTTAATTCCTTCACACAATCTTAACATTGTCAATGGGCATTCTGCACACAATCAATTTTAAATAACACCACAAGTAAAAACAAAGTCAAATAGGACATATGTTTTAATATGTTGAAGCTATCCTTAAAATATTTCCCACTTATTCTGAGATATTTTATATATGTATAATTCTGAGATATTTTATATACATTATACTTTGAGATATTGAAATTCATAAGTATCATTATATTTCAGTACGAACTTATGATAATGCTACTACATGTGGATTAGTGTGGACTCCTAATTTTGTTGCATATCGTTGTCGTACTTGTGGAATATCACCTTGTATGTCTCTTTGTACTGAGTGCTTCAAGAAAGGGAATCATCATCGTCATGATTTTAACATGTTTCTTAGTCAAGCTGGTGGTGCTTGCGATTGTGGTGATGCATCTGTTATGAAAGAGACTGGGTATGTTATTATCAAGATTAAAAATTTATGAATTGAACTGTTCTAAAACTTGAACTCTTGAACTGTTACTAAGCTATTTGATATATTTTAAAGTAGTAAGTAATTGTTATAAATGTTTACAAATTGAAAATTTTTTGAATATAAATAATAATGTGATTCTTATTTACAGTTTCTGTGATAAGCATGGACCGAAAGCTGCTGTTAATAAATCTGCTGCACCTTCAGATTTAATGTGCGTTGCAGAAGCAATGATGCCCAAAATTATTTTGCGCCTTATTCAACATTTAAGAGAAAATTGGTAAGCCAATATTTTTCTAAATATTTTGTTAAATAAATGATTAGAATATTATGAATTACATTTTTGATTTTAGTAAAGTCGGATTACCTAGTATACGAGAATATACAGATTATAGAGTTGCTATACAAGATGCAGATGTTTATTTAACTATGCTTCTTGATTTGAACAATATGGGTGCATTAATGAGGCATGTTATGACAACAGCACTCACTAATCCACAAAAGTATAGAGGTCTTATGGATCCTTCTATCTCTACTGGTCAATCAGAGTATGATAACTATTGTCAAGATAGCAACAAAATATACCAAGATGCTGTGAAATCTTTGCCAAATCCAGAACCACCTGATGAATACAAAGGTATATTATAAAAATTTTTGATAAACAATTTATGCAGTTTTATTATTATTATTAAGTATTGATGTACTAAAATGTCAATTTTTCTAAATTTGCAGAATGTGCATCTTTACAAGAACATTTAGAACATACAACCTTTTTGGAAGAATTAATGTTTTGGACTGTTGCCTATGAATTTCCACAAAAATTAGTATGCTTATTATTAAATATGTTACCTGAACCTGATTATAAAGAAGCTTTAACTCGTGCTTTTGTTCTGCACTATAGCAGAATTTCTATGATGTTAGAACGTTCTGCAGACCCAGATACTCTTAGCAATAGGGTTGTGCATGTTAGCGTACAGGTAATTATTATTAATTCTGATATTTTTTTATGATTCTTTTCAATTCAATTAATTTATAACTGAACTGGTTCCTTTTTATTTTAGTTATTTAGTAATGAAGGTCTTGCATTGAGGATGGTTGACCAATTGAAATTATTACATGTAATGGTTATTTCTTTGAAATATATGATGAGTAAAATATTAATCCAAAATACATTACATGGTATGTATTTTATATAAATATGAAATAATTTATATAGTTTATTTATCCATATATGTTATGTTGTAAAATATCACATTATTAAATTAAATTAATTTATTTTGATTATTCTTATTGCTTGTTTATATTGTAGATCCAGATAAAAATTTTCATTATGTTGTTGATTGTGCACGCCAAGTAATGAAAGAACATTGCTACTGGCCACTTGTGTCAGATTTAAATAATGTTCTTTCTCACAAACCTGTTGCTGTAAGATTTATGAGTGATGACACACTTTTGGAAATGTGGTTTGATTTTCTTTCTATGTTTCAAGGTATTAATAATATATTCAATTATCTATTACAATAGAGTTTTTGTTTTTATGAACTAATTTATTCTAATCTCTTTTTCGTAAAGTAAGATTCACATTTTCTATGCAATGTAATAAACAAATTTTTTCTTAACAATTTATTAAAATTATTGAAAACCTTGATAATGTTACATAAAAGATAGATTCTTTGATATTATATTATTTAAAAGAGATTTTTGAAGTAGGAACAATCTGTATTCTGTTCAATGTACTTATATTATAAAAAAATTGTTTTATTTAATAAGAGTAATTATATTATGTATATTGTAGGAATGAACGTTAATCAGAGAGAATTAAGTCAACATGTTGAATTTGAACCCAACACATATTATGCAGCATTCAGTGCTGAATTAGAAGCTAGTGCTTATCCAATGTGGGCATTAGTTTCACATCTGCGTGGACCTGAAAGTGCAACTCTTAGTAGAAGAGTTCTTACATTTTGTCTCATAGCTTTGCAAGATTGGTTAGATGGAGTGAATTATACTCATCCTAACGTGGTAATGATACTTTTAAATTATTTTTTAAATTGATAAATGTTTATTGTCTCACGGATGATTGTTTTGCGAAACATTAATTTTTTTGCTACTATAATGACTATAATCGCTGTTTATATACTGAACGACTAAAGTTGCTCGACATATAATATAATTATTAAAATAGTAAATATTCATTTCTTGATGTATTAATATTTTGACTATAATATATTATTTGTCGTCTTGTTCTTCTATTTTTATTACTATAATTTTAATTTTTATTATCAAAAAAACTTTTCAAGGCATAAAAAGCAAATTCGATTCGCTAGAGACTGTCCGCGAGTAAATTGTATACTTATGACATGCAATCCTGTTCAACAGTGGCGTTTTGGCAGTTAGTTCTGCCGTAACGAAACAGTTAAATTTAACATATGATCCAATTTGATTGATCTGGATACATTTTTACGTTTAAATTGAATTAGATAATGAAATAGCATTGCAAGTATTATTAAATGTAATTATTTTACATAACAGACTAGATAATTGTTTTTAAGTTTAAAATATTAAGTATACTTCATTTTTTGTTTCAGAGTGATAGTCTACAAGTATCATTTCATCTTCCCCTTCATAGATACTTCGCAGTATTTATGTGTCAAGCAGTTAGGCAGCAAGGTGTAACACTTCAAGATTTGTTACCACCCACTGACATGCTTCATCTTCTTATGATGCATCCACTGCGAGTTCAGGTAAGTTTTAATTATTCATATAAAATATGCTTATAAAAGTACTCAATAAAATGAAGAGATTAACTTTATGAAGGTAAGGTTAAAGATATATGTATAAAAAAAATATAGAATTAAAAAATAGTATGTCTATTTTACAAAATCAACATGCGTTATAAATAACACATAGTATTTTGTACATGAGTAAACATTGCATAATTTATACATAAATTATTAAAAAAGAAAAAATTTATAAAACCAACATACACAATATTACTGTTTTTGTTCTTCTTATTATTATTTATACTGTTATTTATTTTGTTTATATTTTTTAAAAAGTTGTATACGTACAAAATTAATAGTTTTAAAACAAATTTTTTGAAATAAGGATAAGATATTTCTATTTATATAAATTGATATTATAAAAGAAAAATAACACTATCATTAAACTACATTTACGATTATTCTAGAGTAATATTAATTATTTAAAAAAATTTTAATACAAATTAGTTGAGTACTGCTGTTATTTCATTATATGTTTCAATAACGGGTGGTGAAGGTGGCAGATCAGTATGTAGATGTGGAGCAAAATTATACGTTATTAATTTTAAAGCAAGAAATCCTCCAGAGCCTGACCTACCCTTATGAAATATCCCAGCACCTGCTATAGGTATTGATGGGTTTGGCTCCACTGGTTGAATGTCTAAAAATGGTATAGTACTCTGTGCAGCATCTTTTTCGCGATCACTAGGAGCGAAGTTTAGATATTGATTTACATCCGAATCAGAGACATGTTGTAACTCTGAATGAATTGGAATATCTGGATTCTTGAGTTTTAATTCCGTCCTAGAATAGCTGAGATATAAATAGATATCTTTTTCAATAAATACTATCTAGAAAATCTAATTTACCTGTCAGTAATGTCATTACTTATCCAATAACTTTTCTGTAATGGTTGTATCAATTTGCCTGTTGTGAAATTGAATGGAGTTACCATTATCTCCAAGTTTAAACGAGTACCAATCATACGTAGTTTTATGCCTAAAAATGTTTAATAAAATAAAATTATTAAAGATAGAAATATATAGCAGGTGATAAAAGACACTTAAATTTGATGTAAAATACCCGTTAAAAGATGATTTTCAGGAGATTTTAAATCATCCATATCGATTGCTCGTTTTTCCCACACTATAGTATGATAATCAATCCCATTCTTAACATCAGAATCGTAAACAGTATATGTATCTACTGGCTTCCATGTAACAGTAGTTGAATTTATATCTCCACGTGGAAGCAGTTCTCCTTCTTGAATTTGAATATGTATTATTTGGTTTAATTTAGTTAATTTGATTCCTGTTATTACTCTACAAATTTAAATATAATCAATTTATGAATTTGTATATAGAGTATTTATACAAGAATAAGGAATGACATTACCTGTTATTTTTAATATCTGCCATAACTGGCCGTAGATTAAAATATCGATCTGACCTTGAATTATGATCATCACAATAACAAAAACAATAACTGCAATGCCAAAATAGCCAACGCCACCAGCTATCAATTTTAGTAAGAGATTTTTGACAAGTCTGTTTTTGTCCATATATTTTACCATTTTCATATTCTATGTACTCATATCGTCTTGAACTGGCTTTCTACTTAATCACAGAAAAAAAAGAAATCGTATGTATTCGATAAATAGTTTGAAGAAAAGTAACAAATACACATACCGAAGGACAAATCCACATATCAGAGTCAATGTATTCACAATTTACAAGTTTACCACCACATGTTCGTTGTTGTGCACAGAATTGATTGTCATAACATCCATGAACTTTTGCATATCCATAGTAAGCACAGTTTTCTCTACATGTAGATTCACTATTCATATCAACTTCATTAACAATATATCCTTGAAACAATTGTTTTAGCTCCATATATGTCTTGTCTAGAGAGAGAAAAAAACGTATATTTAATAATTTATTTACCAACTTAAAACAGTGTTCTTATAATTTCTATTAAAATAATATAATTATTGGATGTACCTGACTCATGTTTAGTTGGATCACATCTCCAAAATTCCTGAGGAGCAAAAGCCATTGCAGTTTTTACTGCCCTTAATATTTCCGATGTTCTTTCAGCATATTGTTGCTTTAATAATTCCAATTCTTCATTAAAATTTGAACCTAAAGTATAATGAGTTGAAATATATATTTTAAATCAAATAAGTAGTAAATGTTTTAAATAACTCATATTTTTATGAAAGAAAGATATACCATTGATATATAATCGTAACAACATATAAGAAAATTGCATCATTGTATATCCTTTAATTTCTGTAAGTGCAATAGCATTGTACAAATTGAATAGTAATTGTTGTGGAGATTGTTGTTCACTACAGATTTGAGATGAAGCTTCCTGCATATATACAGAAAGAAAGATTCATATCACCAAAAATAGCTTATAATAATACATTCTTCATAATTTAAAGTTTTAGTATTATTATATACATATAAATAGTTCATATAGGAATGCCTTTATAAAATGTTTCCTAACATCAGTTGCATTAAACACACTACCTGATAAGCTGAAATGAATAATTTTTGGTTCACAATATAGTCAGCTATACGCTGTAGTGCTTTAGGTATTGATGCATTTGGTTCGTTTAAAATAGTTTTTGCAAAATTTGTTAGTCGTTTCATATTAACTGTTATATTTAGATCCACAACTTCATGTTGCATTTCTCTAAATATCATGTACAATTCATCTATGCCTGTTGTTTCTTGTTGTGTTCTTGCCCAAATCCATAATGAATTTAAAGAATTTAAATGAATTTGACGATTATTTGGAAATAACTGTTCAATGTAATTACAGAAGTTTTTATAAAATTTTATAATATATAAATATATATCATAATCTTTAGCTAAAGTCCATTTAGGATTATCCAATTCCTTTTTCAATGTTACTTCAAGCTCAATCAATTCATGTCTTAATTCGTCAATCAAAGAGATATCATTTTTACTGTCACTTTTTATTGTCCATATTCCGATCAAAAAAAGCGAACACATCAATAACTTTAACAGTATCATTTTTTCCTCTTTCTCGTAGCTTCTTTGGTTTTACAACAGGCCACAATTCACAATGATCTTTTAATAATACTGACTAAACTCTTATATAAAAATTTTCAATTAGAGGTCTCGAAAGCGCGGAAGACTTCCAAGGTTCGGATACTGTTGTTAGTATTACATACCCCAGATGGAAAATAAAGGTCACTACGTGATAGTTATACATCGGCGATCATTTGTCGATCTTTCATGGTAGTTAAAATCGATAAAATCTAACTACTTCCTGTTTAACGATGTTCATATAAAATAAGAATATATATTCAAATTTCTTTCCGTGACGCTTACTTCTACTGTAAAATTAAAGCAGTCATATAATTACGGAATTATGCGCAATAAAATATTTGAAAAGAGTTCATAATTCTTAAGCTAAATGTGCAAAATAAAGAAAGAATCCTTATAGAGACACGTGATAAATCTTTCGAGTATACATATATTTAAATAACTGTTATTAGATTGTTAGGACATTCAAAGACAATCGTCGTCAAAAATTAAATATTTTAACAAACATTAAATCTTATACTGATATTATTATGTTCAAATATTTAGTAACACATCTGTTAATTTCATAATCATTAATCATAATTAATAGAACTTTAAATAATCAACGAAGATATCTTATGTTTATTCGAATTGTAAGATTCATTTATACGAAAGATGCGAATTATATAATTACGATCGCATTTTTGTCTACAATATGTACGATTTCGTAAGCAATATTTTAATAGTTAAATTTAATAGTTTAATTTAAAGCAAAATAATCATATTAACATACATTTCAATTATGAGTAATAAGGAATTTAGTTCTTTTCTACAACATTCAATTTAAAATAATAGGTAAAATATTATACAAGTATTGTCACTCTACTAAAGAGATAAAGACTTTACTCATATTTCACGACTTATAAATGCATAAACGTTTATAAAACACAACAAGAGAGAATATTAACATTCTTTGCGTCTTTATCATATAGTTTTCTTTTTATTTTTATTATATAAAGGATGAAATATGTTGACTTTCACGATTGTTATATCTCGCATTTATTTTTTATTTTTTTAAAGCTGAAATTTCACGAGGAATCTTGAAAAAGAAAAAAACGAAACGCAATCTTACGGTTTATCAATTACTTTACAAGCATGCTTGCTTTTTAAAAGTCTTCTTTAATTGCACATTAAATTTATTTGCGATATTTACGTATTCTAGTATTTTTTAATTTTTCTATGAAATGACTGATAATATGTGTAAATACTTCTTCACGAAAGATTCACTAACACTCCTTTCAAATATTTTAAACTAGACTGAGAGATTTCTTTTTTACTTCTCATCGTTTCACTCTGCCCCTACTTCTCGAGTAAGTAATGTTGTGTCCTGCGCATGTCCCTCATACCGTTCTCATTCTTTCTCTTTCTACTTCGTTAACTACGTTGCATGGATACAGTTTGAATCAAAAATTGTATACATTGGAATCATACATAGAACTTGAATATTTTCTAGTTCAATTAGCGATTCGAAATCGTTGTGTAAGATGTTTTGATTATTGATCTGTAAGATGATTGAACGAGTTCCAAAGATCAAAGTCGCTTTATCTTTTTTCTTTTTTTCTTTCTTTTCTATTTTACAGTATAGATAGAGTAACATAAACAACAGGTTTTTAGGGGTAGTAAAAGGTTTTATAGTTAAAAATCATTCACTTATTTTTATAAGTCGTTTTGTATTGTCATTATTTGTTTTTAGTATCTTAGATTAAATGGGTTATATTTTAATAGAATACGTGTATAATATCGTTTTTACTTTATACGTTTATATATGAACTTATATAGCTTCCGTAATCGGATATATTATATAAATTAATTATTTGATTCTTTTATTTAATATTTGAGTTTTTTGTCTTTTGCTTAAGTTACAACGAAGTAAATTGTGGTAAATATAATTAATTGCAAAATCTGCAGATTGATTGTTTACTATTCACTCATATGAAAGCATTTTTATCATGTAATATATCACAAAGTTTTGATAAACATTGATATGTGTAGATATTTCCATGACGTTTTACCAATTTATTTATTATAATTCGTCGAATAATGAGCAATATACTCTTCAATATCTGATGACTTGTTTATATGATACGTAATACGACCAGGGATTATCAGAATCGATTGAGTGACAGGATATTCGTTCATTTGTCGATCTTTTATGGTAGTTAAAATTGATGAAATCTAGTCACTTCCTGTCTAACAATATTCGTATGAAATAAGAATATATATTCTCCGATTTTGTATTTGGTTTACATCGCTCATGCGATAATAATCGAATCATTTCGTTGTTATACGAATGTATTTATACATTTTATTGGGTTGGCAACTAAGTGATTGCGGATTTTGTCGTTTCCTTTTTATTTGAAATCCGCAGTAACTTAGTTGCCAACCCAATAATTTCAAAATTAAAGCCTGATGATGCCACGGGTAAAATACTTTGAATTTACAAATATTTATTTTTTTAATGCGCATATCGCTCTCTACATAAACAATTCAATGTCGTTCAAAAAACTTATTAAAAAAATTCTAGTATTATAATTATCAAATTTTGAAAGTTTCTCCTATACCATCAAAATATACTTCATTCATCGAAAATAGCACGAAGAAACGTGCACTATTTCTTGTGGACTTACCTTCATTTGATTTGAGAAAGAGATGATAATACTTCTATTGTATAGCTGTGATTCAGTCGGAACGACTAAACGATGAACTGTTTTTAATACATCCGGAAGAGCACCTAGACCAGGCGAGATACTGGCTTTTGCAAAATCTTCGAGCGTAAATCTTTCGTATGTTTCAGGCGCTGTAGCATACTTCACAAATACATCGTAAAGGTCATTGATCTGACCGACGTAGTGATCAAAATCACGAAAATTTTCTTCCATAGATAACTTCTTTGGTAAATTAGACATTAGTTGCTCTAATACTTTCTGTGTTCTAGCCTGCGTCCTTTCCTCGTAAATATCAAGTTTATGCGACACCTCGTTTATGCGATTTTTTAGTACCTTCTCCATTCTCTTTACAAATACAATATTATCTTCCGCACCGGGTACAGTATCTGCGATAATATCCAAAGTTTGGAGCAAATTATGTATAGTTTCTTGGCCAAATCTAAGTATTTCGCCGATGTCACCAAAGGTGAAGTCTCCTAAGCTATCATTTGGTTGAAAATGAAAGGATATTAAAATAATCAAAATCATTGAAACCACTTCTCCACTCCATTTTCTCGTCATTTTTGAGCAGTTCTCTGTGATAATCTTTTTCAACTCTTCGCAAATGGTAATAAAGTTCTTATTTTCTTCCTTCCAATTTTTTTCTTTGAATTTTAAACCGATATATCATACACTTTTCAAAGTTAATAAATGAAATGGTGCAAGATAGCATGAAGGTTTTTAAAAAAGAAAGAAGAAAAGAGAAGAGAACATGACATAGCTTACGTTGAAAGGACCGTTGCGACTGACGCGTTGCGACCTCGTGCGTGATTCAGTCTTCCTAAACTACTTCGGATTGGTGGACATATTGAGAGATTATTATATTGGGTTGTTCAGAAAGTTCATAGCGTTTGTAACAGATGTTACTAAAGCTTTTAATGATCGTCATTTGTTGTATTTAAATATAACTTCAAAAGCGATAATTCTGAAAATTATATTTAAAAAAGCCATAAAATATATTGTAACAACGCTAAAAGATGAAAAATAGGAAATTGCATTTTCCGCATTTAATGTTCTTTTACTATCGTAAGAATAAAACTGTTACTGAGACGAAGAAAAAGATATGTACGGTTTACGAAAATGATGCTATTGGTAAAAGTACGGTACACAAGCGGTTTTCATATCTCAAAACCGGTAATTTTTGTTTGGAAGATGCAAAATGCTTTGACTGATCATCTGTCATTAAAAACGATGAAATAAAGACATTAATCGAAAATAACCCATGATATTCTACTTAAGACATTGCGGAAGTGTTGAAAATATCAAATAGTACCGTATATGAATGTTTGAAATGACTTGAATACATCAATCATTATGATGTATGGGTGCCTTAATAAAAAAAAACTTAATGGATAATATTTTTGTGTGAAATTCATTATTAAAATATAATGAAAATCGTCCATTTTTGAAATTGATAATTAAAGGGGATGAAAAATGAATTCTGTACAACAAAGGACAAAAGATGAATTACACTTGAAAAGAATTTAGCTATGTATTCGATAGGATTATAAAGGAATTATTTATTATAAACTATTGAAAAACAAAGAAATCCTTAATTCTTATAAATACTGTCTTTAGTTGAATCTATTACATGAGAAAATGAAAGAAAACAGTCAGAATGGATTAATAAGAAGAGTATTGTTTTTCAGCACGACACTAGATCGCTTGTATGGATGATCTTTTATCTTATCGACATAATACTATCCAATTATTACTTATTAATCTTTTTCCAAAACTTTTTTCTGATAATGGATCCTTACAAAACTTTTTAAATGATAAAAAATTCAATATATTAATGATTTACAAAAACCACTTGGAATAATTCATTTTTGTAAAAAATTCAAAGTTTTTTAAGAAAGGAATCGTAAAGTACCTGAAAAATGGCGAAAAGTCATTGAAGGAAATAATGAATAAAATATTTATTTTCCACGAATATATCAATTGAATTTTTTAAAAATTTTGTTAACAAATTTTCAAACTCAATATTATTAGATTTCAAGGAAATGAAAATAACGTGTTATTTTCTCTTATTTTTGTTTAGAAGTATTTTAATGTAGGATTGAATGAGAAGAATTTTATGTTTTTTTTTCGTGATTTAAGGAATAAGTGGACTATTTGAAATATACCTTTCTAAAGCTTTCAATGAAAATATTTGTAATTGTCAGTTGAAATAATTTAAAAAATTTACCTATCAAATAAAAATTATATATAAATTATAATATTTAAACATAAAATTATCTCCTTTTAGGTAGCATTTTCTGAAATTTTAAATGGATTATGGGTACGTAATGGACTGCAAATAAAAGGACAAGCTATGACATATATTCAGTGTAATTTCTGCAATTCAATGGTTGATGCAGATTTGTATTTATTACAAATTTGTGCAACAAAACTACAGCCAGATGTTTTTCTAAAAACTGTTATTGAAAAGTAATATACTTTTTTCCAAAATTGGTAATTATTACTGTATAAACATACTATATAATATGATATTTGTTATTCACATAGATTTCATGTACGAGAATGGATGAGTCTGAGTTTATATCATGCACCTCAAAATGAATATTTAGAAGGTGAACATGACACTCTTATGTTAGAAAGCTGTTTAACATTTTTGGCAACTCTAGTTAATGTACGAACGAATTTAGGTGTGTATATATTGTTATTATTAAGTATGTAGTATTTCTATTATACCATTATTTGTGAAAATTATCTTCAGGTTTGTCTGACCCTGAAATGTCCTGTCTTGAAATGGTTACTTTATTATGTATGGGAGATAAAACTCATAGTCAGTTAATGGAATTAATGCCAGAACGGTGTGGCACTACACAGAATAGAGATTTTGAATCCGTTTTAGCTGAAGTATGTCTTTGTTATTTTTATATAGTTTTTAATATATTATCTCTTTTTCTATTTGTATATAATTACTTTATAGGTAGCACAATATCGAGCTCCAAATCTTGAAGCTAGTGGATATATGCAGCAAGGCATGTATGGTCCTAAACCACGAGTTTGGGATGAATTATTCGATCCATTACATGTTTTACTAAGGGCTGTTCATCGAAGAGATTTTCAAATATCTATGGATCGTTTTACTGAATAGTAAGCTTAAAAATTAAGTAATGTGAAGCATATGAACAGAATGATAAAATTTATATACAAATATATACATAATCTAATATTGTATTATTTAGTGTAAAGCAATCAGGTAAATTAAAAAATAATGCAACGCCGTGGCCACCTTTTCGATATCCTGCACCAGTTTCACCAGACTATGAAGATCCACGTCTTGTCCTACGTACTAGAGTATTCCATGCTATGATATTTATAATATTATATAAGGCTGTGAATGGACATAATATATCAGAGCATGTTATGGCATTAACCATTTATCTTCTAGAAATGGCAGTTGTTACTGCAGAATTACCTAATAAGTCTGTAAGTAGCAAAACTTTATTTTAGTAGTTATTAACAAATTTAATAACAAAACTTTTAGTTTTATAGTTATATAAAAACTTTTATTTTAATAGTTATATAAAAAGCTATTTAATTTTATTTCATTTGATTATATAGATCAACCCTTTATGTCAGTATATGGGTGCTAGTTCAATTCGTACGATTAAAGATATGGACTTAGCAAGCTGGTATGAAAATGATAATTTATCGGAAAACTTGAGGACTGTGATACCTCAAGTAATTCTAGTCCAAGAGCCAGAACCAAATAGTTCAGATAGTAAGAGTAATTTTCTTTGAATAAATTTTTAGAATATATTATTAAATAATAATTGTTTAGTTATATACATAAAGTATGTAACATTTATGCATGTATTTTAGGTGAATTTGAATGGGAAATTCAAGGTGAAGCAACTGAAGTTACTACTACTTTAATGTTAAATGATGGATCTGAAGAAGGTTCATTGGAAGTATTGGCTCTACCATCAGTAGAACCAATTAATGATAATAATGATATATTAACCACTGTAAATGTTGGTTCTCTTCCAGCTTTGCCACCAGCAAGTGGTAAGTTATAATTTGTACTTTTTAGACAGAAAGGAAGGGAATCTTAAGAAATGATTTGGTAAATATACTCCATTGTAATAAATATTAAAAAACATTTAAATCTGACCTTAGTACCCAGATATATTATAACATTAAATTTTGTACATTATTTAAGAGATTGACAATATGCGTGAATGTGAACATTCAATTTGACCTTCTGATATTCTAACCAGACTATCAAAGATCCTTTAACCATGTTTAATTTTAAATATACTTTATTAAGTTTATCTTTACATAGACAAATAATATTTTCATATTTTGTATAAATTATATGAATTTTATTATAAATTTACGTATTAAATTTATAATTTTATATGAAAAATTTAAAATAAGAGTAGCAAAAACTGTAAAAAAGAATAATTTGAAATAATAGTTATTTGGTAATATTACATAGCATCAGAAATAGCTTAGAAATATTACTCACTTTAGAAAATAGTCGTTTTGCATATTTTTTTTTCTTATATTTTAGTCGATTTTGACATGGCAATTATACCTGAAGATGGAATTGTTGCTATACAACATGGTAACATTGAAGGTGATTTAATGCCTCTACAAAGAGCTTTACTACCATCCACTGAAGAATCCATGGCCCTTGCCCTTGAATCACCTCCTTCACCAAATAGTATGTTATTTTTAATTGTATCCACACTGTCACAATTCTCTATCCTTACTATAATAATTTATAATTTACAAGAATTATTGCAGGAGAATTATTACTTTTTATTTTTAAATAACAACAGAAAATCCTTTTTAAGACTTTATTGTTCATTCTTATATCTAGGTAAATAGTATATAACTTAGCATTTCAAAAGTATCTACTAAAACATTCCTTCTACAAAAGAGTTGAACAGAATCTCAAAGTTTTCTGATAAAATCCCAAATATTATATGAAAATGTGTATCCTGTAAAAATCCAATTTTATACATGTTTAATTATTAATTAGTAGCAAACTTATTTATATTAGAAATTTTTAATTAATCAGCAGTTTCTGCAATAATTAGAATTTACTTTAACTAGACAAATATGAAATATATATTATATATCATTTCTTTTTATAAATTTCACATTTACATGACAGGATATTCATTTTTAGTTTCATTTATGTTACATGCAATAAAAAATAATTTTTATTTAATTATAACTAGATACGGTTGGTGGACAGCCTGCATTACCGCCTGTACCTCAACGTCCTGCTGTTATGGCTGGTAACGAAATAATTAGTACACAAACAATGTATTCACGACTTAATACTACTGGAGCAACAACGACGGATATTGTTCCATCAACATCAAACATGCATAAGCATTGCAAGCGAAGAGAACCTCAAGTAAGTGTCATTTTACTGATATTGTTAATTTATTTTTCTCTTACACTTGATACTAATGTAAATTCTTTACTAGGTTGGGCCACAAACTGTGAAAGTAGGAGAAAGCATAATTTCATTGCTTTTGAAATTACATTCTCAATTATCAGGAGTACCAGATAGTTATAATCCTGACCAAAGTGTAATGGTAGATAGTGAAGCAAGTAGTAGCACTGCTGCACCAGCAAAAGAATCTAGGATTGGTGATGGCCCATTCTTTATTTCACAACTTCTTAAAAAAATAGCAATTTTAGATCCTATGTGTAGAGATACTATTATAGAAAGCAGAAATAAATTATGGCCACGTATGCAAGATTGTGAGGATGAACAACGTGAAAGAGAACATCGAGAAAGAGAAGAAAGGCGTAAAAGAGCAAAAGAAAGGCAACAAAAACTTATGGCAGAATTTGCCAATAAACAAAAACAATTTATGGAAAAAGCAATGAAAACGGGTAAGATTTATCCTTCAAAAACAAAGAAAGATTATTTTCTTGCAATTAATATTCATGAAATGTTATGACATGAAATTGTTCTATCTTATTTATTATTATTCTTTCATATTCATATTAAATATACAGATGAAGCAGGTGTATCAGGAATGGATTGGGATCAAGAGGATGATACAACAAAATTGACTAGACAAAAGGAATATGATTGTGTAATATGTAATCAAACTACACCAAGTAGTGAAGACAAACCCATGGGTCTAGTTGTACTAGTACAGGTAATGTATGATATATAAGTTTCTTTATTAAATTTTTTATTATTGAATATATATATAATATGAAAGAATCTTCTTCATTTAATATTAATTTAATTATAGGCAACTAGTGTTATTGGTCACGGAAGAAAACGATTAGACAGACTTATTTTGCCTACATCTGATGAAGATCCACCTATACCAAAAGGTGACACACATGGTGCTCATTTTGATCATAGAATAGATGAATTAAATCGACATTTCGATACGGTAAATTATTTGAATTGTGTATATAAATTTAAAAATAAAAAACATTGTAATATAAATTTAATTTATATATTACAGTTTTCATGGTTACTATCTGTTAATTTGGGTTGGGAAGGAGGTGTTCATGTACAGACATGTGGTCATCATTTACATTTAGATTGTTTAAAATCTTATTTGCAATCATTACAAAGTCAACAAAGGCAACCAAGTCTAGCAGTTGATACAGGCGAATATTTCTGCCCGCTTTGTCGACAATTAGCTAACTCTGTTTTGCCATTATCACCGCAATTAGGAGAATGTGCAGCAGTAGTACGATCTTATCAAGCCTCTCCAGCAATAATACTTTCAGAATTAAATAATCTTTTAAAAGAGATACAACGAAATCCAGTAAGTGTTAATTTATTATAAGTTTTTTTATAGAAATTTTCGATAAATTTAACATCTTTAATAATCATTCCATAATTTTAGGTCTCATCAAATTTAGCTGTAGCAATGGGAAAAGCCATGGAAGATATGACAAGTTGCACATATTTAAAATATAAGCAAAAGAACTGTTCTCCTAGTCACCAAAGTTTGTTCCTTTTTGTAACTTCTATAGCCAGAACTAATTTTGAGGTTGAACTCGTACAACGTGGTGGATCGTTATATGTTCCTTCGCCTAATTCTATACCTTTAACACCAAAACGTGACTGTATTGGTATGATTGGTTGATAATATTCATCATTTTTTAAAAATAGTTCCATATAAACGTATTATAAAATTATGTACTATTTATATATCTTCTTAATTATCGCCTACTGTAATTCCAGTTGCTCTACTTCATGTTCTTGCAATGCACGCAAAAGTACTAACAACATGGCCAGTACATCATACTTGGCAGCAACTATCAGGTATACCTGCAGAACCCTGTGCACCACTTGCATTAACGCCACATGAAAGAGAAGTTCCATTGTTACTCAGAGATCCAACTGCTCTTCTTATACAATTTATATTACTACTTCCACTACACTTGGATCAAGGTAAATTGTATAAAACCATATTGCATAATTTTTTCATCTTATTATATTGTAATTAATTTTCAGCTTACTTCTCGAGCGTTGTGAAAGTTATATACAACTTGCTATACTATCAAGTCATAGTGCAGATAAGCTGTGATCTTTTACAAGCAGAAAGAAATACAATTTTAAGAAGAGGCCAGTGTGGTGAATGTACCGCCACTTCTTTAGAGATTATATTGTGCAGAGTAATTGAGTATTTTAGTGACAGTGATCTTTATCGTACAGACGAAGCTATTCATAAACCATCAACTTCATCTTCTGTATCTTATGCCAGAGTTAAAACACATTGGATTGAACGACAGGTAAGTTGGGAATATTATTTAAAAATATTATACATTATTATACAATTATTTAAAAACATAGATACATTTGAATTTGGTTCTTTTCATATTTATCATGTTTCTTTCAGATACAGTCTTTATGCTTACCATTTTTAAGAGTGGCTGCATTACTCCGTTATCATCTATATGAACAACCATTGCCTTTTGTTAGGTCACGCCAATTTGAATTTGTCAAATTAGTGTATTATTTAGAATTAGTGGCAGAAGGTATGGATTGGGATAATTTCAATTCAACAGTGGCACTAAATTGGCAAGATGTAGATGCAAGTATTTCGGTTCCTCGTTTATGGTGCGATCAATTACTTGCTTTTGTTAATAGAAGTGATGCAGCTAGAAATTTAATAAAGGAACAGCATGTATCTTGGCAAATACCAAAACTACTCAATCTTCCAAGAGAATATGAAAAAATCTTTACGGTAAATAATATGCATTTGTAATGTATTATATTATTATTTTTTGTTTCTGTGAATTCATAAATTAATAATTTCTTTTTTAGTATTATCATGAACGGCAATGCCGTCAATGTCATTCAGTTCCTCAGGAAATTAGTATTTGTTTATTATGTGGTGCTATTGTTTGCCTAAAGCAGAATTGTTGTAAACAGATGAATGTGTGTGAAGCTGTTCAGGTATATTTATTTTTATATTCTTAACTGATATTATTATCAATTAACGCTAAAACGATCATATGATTTTTTAAATTCACATGTATAAATACTTGTTTATAGCATTCAATTGATTGTGGCGGCGGAACTGGCATATATTTAGTGGTAACATCAACTTATATTATTGTAATTAGAGGTCGAAGAGCTTGTCCATGGGGATCTTTATATCTTGATGCATTTGCAGAAGAAGACAGAGATTTAAAGTAAGTATTAGTGTAGATAATTTTATTATTTTTTAGTACTTTTTGAGATTTTATTATACATTTTACTTAGATACTTTTCTAAATAATTTAATTGTATCTTTATAATTGCCATAAAGTAAAGTTAAATTTTTCTCATTTATGTTTGTGGTAATAATATATATAAACATTTTAGAAAGGTTTATTTAAAAAGTTAATATAATATAATTTATCCCTATTTTTATAGACGAGGTAAGCCTTTGTATCTTAGCCAAGATAGGTATCGATTATTGGAACAGCAATGGCTAGCTCATAGATTTGATCACACGAAAAAAACATGGGTCTGGCATCGTGATTCTCTGTGACCTTCCATAGTACTGAATGCTCATAAATTTGAAATGAAGTCAAGACTCATTTAACTTGTTTATTATTATGCAATCTCTCGTTAACGATAACAGCGCTTAATGAATAAACAGGTTGTTCAAATACTTTACGAATATTATATTTATTATGATGCAATTGATAAGTAGGCATGACAATGAATGAAAGTATTATCCTACAATGGACACTGAACTAAATTGTCTATAGTCACAATTCTTGAATAATTATATCGAAGGCGTATGTTTGAAATCGACCATTGTATATTTTATTTAAATATATATAAATATTATGTCCTAATAAGAGGAGAGTACTTATCTAGCATCTAGTGTTTGTACTTTATAGAAGATGGATAAAATTTTAAGTGACAATAGCAATTTAGAAAAGAAGATAAATATTAAAATTTGTCCGAATAATTATTTGTGCAAACAAATTATGGAACGTTTAATTAATAAGACTTATATTTGCATCTTCTTGGTTATAATATTCATAGGCAAATCTATTACATTTGACTTCTCTAAATGCAATGCATGTTTTCCGAATCATATTATTGGACTAATATATAAATAAATTTGATATAAGCTAGATTAATATTACGAATACATTTTATATTTGGTTATAATATCATAAAAAATATAAATCATTGAGTTTTTCCAAATTAATGATAAAGAACATAAGAAACAAAACATTCTAAAATGTATTGTGTTATAAACGCGATGAAATTAAAAATTAATGTCTTTTCTTTAGGTATTTTTTATAGTTTATATACATTATAATTGATACTATCAAAATTAATTATTTTATATTGGATATATACAAATGAAAAAATTAATTTGGTAATTTAAATATAATTCTATGGTTGAAGGTATAGTATAACTATAGTAAGAGAATTGATTTATTTAAAAAGTTTCTCTTATTAATTTTGTATTTTGAAGATTTACTGAGAAATGTTGTTGTTTATTCACTTATTAATTTAATATTGTGTCTTATATCGGATTGTTAAGAATTGTTTAATTTTTATTATGTAATAAAAAAATATAATCATAATTTATAATATAATAGGTTTTTTGTTTAAGATGCAGATAAGAAAGAATGTAACAATAAATAATGATTATTATAAATATTTGTTTGCGCAATAATAATTTGCTTCATATTGATGATTCAATGAAAATTAATGTAAAATTTAAATTATAATTAGAAATATATTAATATATGTCAGAAAAGAAACGTTATAAGAACGATACCTTACATTAAACTTAGTGATCAATATGTGTATACGGTATTTTTACGATAATAAGAATCCTAACACTGAGATAAATAACATATACAAATGATTTGCTGATTAAAGTGCTGCATAGTGCTGTTACTATAAGAATTGCTTCTTTTACAATAGATATTCATAATCTGTAAATATGTAATAATTATAGGATATTGCATATTGCATTATTAGTCAATGCTCAAAATCAGATGATCTGTACATAATTAATAATTATTTTTAGGAATCTTTCTGCTTATAATATAAGAACATACAATAAAGCATTATACAAAAAACTGAAAATTTATTAGTAATGGCAATTATGAATCATGTTTAATGTATAAATACAAATGATTCTATTAAAAATACTAACATTTATTATTTTATCCTTTCAATGTTTCTTTACAACAGTTCTAATAACATAGCGAAAAAATATTTTATCGATTGAACTTATAATTACAAAAAATGAACAAGTGTTAAAGAGAGGATTTTAAATAAATATACGAAAACCTAGTAACTTGCCAAAAAATAGTACTTATTTTTATTATATAATTTATCAAGATTCAAACGAAAAATGTGCATGATGTATTACAAATACAGAATTAAGAAAACATAATGTAAGGTTTATTTTTATGAAGAGATATCAGCACTTCCATGCTATTATTTTGTATTCCTTTTTGAATGAGTGTGAAAAGAAAATAAAGATAAAAATTATTCATTCTTTAGTGTGCTGACTACTGGAACTGCTTGAACGTGAATGTCGTTTAAATTTTGGTTGATCTACAGAGTCAGAAACATTCTGATTCCTCTTTGGTTTATCCCTATTAAAATAAGATGTATTTCCATCTGTATCATGTTGTGTATTAGATGTACCTCTCCTGTAATCGTTGCGTCTATCATAATATCTATAATTATCTCTGCCAAATCTGTTCGTTCTGTATGAATCACGCCTACGAGGAGAATAATTTCTCCTACTTCTTCTATCACGACTAGATCTGCGATCATAATCTCTATCTCTCGATCTCTGACGACCTCTTGATCTAGAGCGTCTACTGCTGCGTCTCTTGGTTCTATCTCTCGAATCGTATCTATCGTATCGATTCGTTTCGTGTTTGATAGACTTCTCATTTTTACGTTTTGTATCTACTTTATCATTTGATGTAATCTCATTAATATCCAAATTTTTATTTACATTATCTTCGTTCTCTTGTACGCTTTTATTTGTAGTATTTTTTTCTTCTGTTTGATCATTTTCTTTATTTTCCAATTGTTCGGGTATACACGCGCTACTTTCAAATTTTTCCATTAAATAATTATCTTTATCAACTCGCTCTTCAAAGTTATCTATTTTATCATCTTCGGATTTGCCTCCTTCTTCTTCCTTTTTTAATCGTTCCTTTTCCAATTTCTATAAACAAGATTTGAATAAACGTAACAATTTATCTATATTAAATGTCATAGTTTTGAAACATACCTGAAATTCATGTAATTTAATAGTACGATTTTGTGCTTGTTTCCAATGTGGTGGAGTTACACTTCTAGAGCGGCTTCGCGAAGGAGTGTGATAACGCTGGAATTTATAAAAATTAAAAATAGTAATTTATGATGTATTACTTTTTAAATTTATTTTATGATGAAATTGGCATTAAGTCCCTTTACACAAATATTCAATCATTTTAAAAGTCTTCTTACAGATGTACCCATTCATCTATGTATTACTATAGATGTAAAAAAAGAAATCGTATATCGTTTGCCTAATTTGTAGATTAGTAACATAAAAAGATTATTAAAAAAAGTGATATGAGGTAAATCATTATATTTTTACTTTTAAAGTAAAAAGATCACGAATACTTACAAATACACCTCGTCCCTTAAAGACACGTCCAGTTTTTCTACGTAATCGTATACGTTCCCTGCCAAAATGTTGTCGAAATTCCTTTTGATTAGCATTATTTGTAGGTCCTGCCCTATATAAAAATTTATTTGCAGGAACCTCAGGTATCTCATCAGGATCAATTTTTGTAATAGATACAAGTGGATGAGGCTTCTCATTTTCATCTTCGTTTGAATCATGGATTTCACCATCTTCTGATTTAGCCCTTTTCTTACTAATGTGTAATATAAGCATATAATATATGAAATATAAAAAAGTCATGTTATGTTACAATAATAACGAGAATAATTTTAATTTTTTTATACCTCTTCTTATTTCTTTTTTTTTTGCTTTTCTCTGCATGAGAATCTGAATCTGATTCTGAAGAGCTACGCTTTGATTCGTGTTTTTTTCCTACAAACAAATTAATTTATTTAAGGATTATTATACTAAATATTCTTTTTTATATCCCCCATATATCATCTAAAATTGAAAATTTCATAAAAATTCATATTACTGACCTTTACTTTTAGTTTTCAATACTAATTCTCCACAATTTACAACTTTAGCATCCTGCAATGGACGAGACATACGATCAACAGGTAAACCCTCAATGTGCATAACAACTTCCTGGCCAGACACTACTTCTCCAAAAACGACGTGGACACTATTTATTTTATGAGAATTCCATTAAAAATCTATACAATATCTATAAAATATCTATAAAATTTAATTATTTATTTTATTATTTACTCACTTGTCGAGGTGAGGCGCTGGTTGTGTTGTACTACAACAACAAAATATGATTAAGGTGATGAGAGATGAACAGAAAGAGCCAGCGTTCAGTGGTCATTGTGTTGTAGTAGTGGTGTGCAGACCCTTCCCTCATGACTACACAAAAACATGGCTATAGTTATTCATTCTTTCACATTTAATATTATTACTATTCTTTTCAAGATTCTCTGCAAGTCCTATGTGTAATAATGAATGTTCCAAATACATTTTAGTGGAACAAGATAAAGTAGTATGATAAAATTTTAAATTTCAGTTTTATTCGCTTTATACTATGTAGCATTATTTTTTATAAACATAACAATTTGCCCAGCTATTTGTATTTAATTTTACTCCCTTTTTTGGATATCTAGTATCACCACCATCAACTAATATAGATAATAATTTCTTAATTATATAAAATATCATATAAATTGTTATTAAAATTGTTATATAAAACTAATAGTAACATGCAAAAATAATCTTAATAAATAAAAAAACAAAAATACATTATATGTATGAAGAACTTTTTTGATACATTTATAGAACTAGTATAATACAGAATGATAAGAACTATATTTCTTTTTTAATTACTTGATAAAGTAGTATATGTCATCTATTGGCGGATTTAATCTTCAATTAAAGCCTGAGGCATTAGCCATATTTGGGACCCCATTAAAATAAATCAATTATGCAGAATATATATTTTCTCAATCCAACTGTTCATGCAAACGATGAAATGAGAAATACGTTTTCCAAAATCGGTAATAGTCGCAAAAATAGAAATAAAAATAATATACCAGGACAACCATTAAATTAAATTTATTTTGTCGTGTGGGGCCCCTATCTTATGATGCTTGAGATGATTGCATCCACCTGTGTAAATCTGCCACTGATGTCATCATATACAAGTAACTTTTTTATATTCAGAAAATTATTATAAATGAGACTACAAACAAAAAACAGTTTTGTCAACTGTTAGTAATTAAATAGTTTAGTAATTATATATATGTAATATACGTAATTTGTAAATATAAATTTACTAAATAAATCTCCATTTTAATACACGGAACATATTGTTGTATTAAATAAAGGAATAGTCTACAATACCATTTTATATACTATAAAGAAATAATCTATTAAGAAAATTATACACATGCATATACTAATCTTTTTACTTACATAAAAAATTGTGATCCATTTGTATCTTTACCACGATTTGCCATTGACAATAAAAATGGCTTATTATGCTTCAAAATAAAATTTTCATCTGTAAGAATATTATTATTAACAGAGAGAGAGAGAGAGAGAGAGAGAGAGGGGGGGGGAGGGAGAGAGAGGGGGCGAGAGAGGGAGGGAAAGGGAGAGAGAGAGGGGGAAAGAGAGATGGAGAGAGGGGGAAAGAGAGAGGGAGAGAAAGAGAAAGAGATTCAAAAATATTAAATTATTAGACAAAATATAACGTTGTTTATACTACATTAAATTTATATTTTTACCTGCAAATATACCGCCATAGATAGATTCTCCGCCAGTACCATTACCTACTACAAAATCTCCACCTTGAATCATAAAATCTTTTACAACTCTATGAAATACAATTCCTTTGTAATGTAATGGTTTCCCTGTTGTTTTCCCATCTCCTCTTTCACCAGTAGATAATGCACGAAAATTTTCGCATGTAATGGGACATACATCAGCAAAGAGTTCAAAGATTATACGGCCCATAGGAAGGCCACCTACTTCTATATCAAAGAAAACTCTTGGATTGACGTTGGCCATGATGTATCTTTTTATATCCTACAGAATAAAAAAAAATTAGTTTTAATCTAAGTTTAATGATCAATACAGAAATTTAGGTTACGCTAATGAATTATTAAAAATGATGAGTTCAATAAATGAATGAAATATCTGCCATTTTTAACACGTGATTAATGATTGTATGTAACTTAATGTACTACCACTATTTCGATATCCAATTATTTGACTTTTTCTATGCTAAATATCTACTTAAACCAGAAAACCGTACAAACTTCACCTAAGCGTTAAGCTTTATAAACGTGGCAGAAAATTGAAAAATGGTTGCTAAATAAGTACAGTTATATCAAGAAGTAATGAAATATATACCGTCTATATTTATAAAGTTAACTACTTTTTTCTTCTGAACACTTAGAACATAAATTATTTATTAACAATACATTACAACTATTCGAATTTGTTTAACGAAACTCCTATGTATCACCATTAAGAGTATCGAGGAATGGAAAGAGGAAATTATAGTAGTTTGTACTTCGTATTGAAGAGGGCGATGTTAACAAGCAATTTCATCACGCACGTAAATTGTCATGTAGTTACATGGAAACAAGCACGGAGCAAAAATCTTTTGGCGTCATAATACAAAACGAGAGCGTGAGGATGCTATTTTGATAGTAGTTTCCTTTCGAGAATAGGACTTTAAGATATAAATAACTGCTCTCTAAGATTTACATTTGTAATAATATTTTTATTGCGATTATTACTATTCTATATCTCATTCTTACTCGTATATGGATGAACGTTAAATTGTACACTGTTGTTTACTCAAATTACAAATATATTAATTATTTCTTATAAATTCTTTTACACACATTACTGAACTGAAATTTTCTGATTATTTCTAATCTTATAAATTATCAATTTTAATTGAAATTATATGTATATACAATTCTATTTCCCTCTGTCTAATCTATCTTATTACGTTTTTGACATCTTACTATTGAACTGAGATCTTGACATATTGCGCTTAAATAGCATACTTTTACTATATTGTAAAAAATGTCGACTAATGGGCAAATATATCGGAAAGACATAAAGTGATTGGTGCTATTCAATTAAAAATCTTATAAGTTGTAAAGCTGTTTGTTCTGCTGAATGCAACCAATAGCAATTGTTTACATCAAGTTAGCAATAATCTGAGTCTGAAATTAGCATTTGATGAAAGTTCGCATTTAAATTTATTTCTATTCACTTATTTAATATATATCATTTTTTCTGGATAACGATTATATTGTATTTATAAATAATTATATTATCTATATTGGCAAATTATTTGAAATTTAAGCTTTCGTTTAGTATCAAATTAGTAGTAATAGTTATCCAGATAAAAGTAGTTATGTACTCAAATTTTTTATATCATTTTATATCATTTATGTATTATTCGAAGAAAATACATTTTCCTTTAATTTAACTTAACAGTGATTAAAAGATTGTCTATCATATTTTTTAAGAATAAAGATAATCATGAAAAAAGTAAATTATTTCTTTTATTAGAATCTTTGATTGAAATAAATTCTCAAACTTTATTTCTAGGAACTTTAGTTAAAGCACTACATATTTTCTACAAATGAAAAGTAAGCAAAGCTATTGATGCAGCGAGTATATACAGCGAATATATACACATACGTATTTTTCTTTCTAATGGCTCTAGTATATTACTTGCTAAATAAGGACCAATCTTCAAATATATAAATTATCAATATATAAATATTGTTGAAGATGATCACCCATTTCCTTAATAATTTTTTAAACATATTGTAAATAGATACGTAAGTTTCCGCTATCATCTACTACATACGTATTTCTATGGTTTCTTGGTTTTTCGTATTGATAACAGCTTGAACATGTTTCGTAAATAATATATATTGCTGCTTGTCATAAAGTATCTACGTCATGCACAGATGTATATAGATACGATATTTATAACTGTTTTGTCAACTATATTTTTTATTGTATTAAATTAGTTATGATTTTTGTAAATTAATACAACCACGGCCTTGATTGTGGTATAAATAAATAGTCATAAACAAAATTTAAAAAAAGTGTAATTTAGTGTATAATTTACAACTCGTGTGTTTTAATATGTAGAAAGATAAAGGCTTTTTTAATTTTACTTTTATTTTATCTTTTCAAGAAGTTTGTAGTAATTGTATATTTCTTTTCCTCTTTTCTCTTAATATTTTTCCATATTGCAATAAAAATTATATATAGTGCCCTTAACCTTCAATAGCAATTTGGTTGCATAAGGAAAAATGATTTAAACTAATAGGAAGGTCGTCTCTTTGTTTATAAGTTTTTTATTTATTATCTATAAATAAGCAGTTTTTTTATTGATATTCAACATAACATTTAATTTTTCTTTTTTGTTTTATTTTTCAATTGCAAATTTGTAATGAAATTTTATAGAGAAGATATTTAAAAATAATTTTTTATATGTTCTTGCAGATTACTAAAACAAGATGTCTTTAATAGAAGGTGTTGGTGATGAAGTTACAGATTTTTTTATTGCTTTGAGTATCATATTGGTGGCTTGGTTCGCATGGTGTTCTACAAATATTGCAGATCAACCAATAATACGCACAGTACTTATATTGCAACATCGAACACGCACAAGTATTACAGAATTAAGAGCAAATCAGAATACCAATACTCTTAATCAATCTCGTAATTTGGAAATATCAGATGAAGATTCTATGGAAACAAATACTATTGAAAGTAATAATTCAGAAGCAAGCTGTCCGGAAACATCTATTGCAGGTATTAAGTGTCAGTTATATATCAGCAGTATATATAATAATAATAATAATAATAATAATAATAATAATAATATATGATTTGAATTTATAATTTTTAATTTTATATTAGATGTTACTGCTCCAGCATTACGAAGAGTAGCAGAAGCTACCACTTCTGAAGAGGTTCTCATTGAAACTATGGATTCCTTTAATAATGAAGAGACAATAGTGTTAAAACAATCTAATGAGGAAAATTCTACAGATGAATCTAATAAACCCGAGTCAATGTGTCCTAGTACAACAGGATGTACAACTGAAAACTTGTCGACTGCCAATGCTAATGAAATTACTATAAAACTGAAATTCATAAATGATGATCAAAAAGTAGTAACCGGAAGTCTTAAGGAAATGCTTGGAGACTTCAAAAGGTAAATTATATTTATTTGTAATACTAATTATAATGAATATATTGATATAGAAAAATCTTATTTTACTCATAATATTTTTTAGGCGACATTTTCGAGTAGAACTTGATTCACAAAAACTGGTGCGCTTAGTATTTAAAGGTCAAGTGCTTCAACCAGATAGCCAAACATTAGAACGATGTGGTCTTTATAATCATTGTGTAGTTCATTGCTTAGTACATCAACCACGGCCAGCTACAACATCATCACGGCCGCATACATTAGATGAGTCATCAATTTATTTCAATCCACAGACTTTCCAAGATCTCCCTGCGGGTAATGGAATCAGCTCAGTACATAATGAATGGGATTTAAGCAGGCTTTTAGTGAGCATTTTGACTCTTATCTTAGGTCTTGCTTGGTATTCTCGTTACCACTATGCGCAATTATTTACTGCGACAACTACACTTGCATTATATGCACTCACTGCAATATTTACGGTTTCTTTATTTAGCAATTTTTTCCCTGATCAAGATAGCATTAGAAATATTGAATGAATTGATGTTACTGTCTTATTATTCAAACAATTGTGTGAACAAATTTTACCGATTATAAGTAAGTAAAAGAAATGGACCTTCAGCACTCATTTTACTTATTAATTTATGCAGAAACGTCGTCGGATATAATGAATAAACAAATAAAAGAATTTGATTTTTTTAATAGCTTGCAAGTTTAATACTTGAAATAAAACGAAGAGTAAAAACTTAAACAAGTGATTAATATATATGTATAATAATGTAGTCAAATATGAAGTCTTTATTGAATTATTTGTTAGCTTTAATGATTACTAATAATTTCTAAAGAAAAGAAAAAAAAATTCAAAACATTTACATACTTATTGATTATTTTATGAAAAAAGTAGCAACCAAAAGGATAGAATGTGGTTGCATGCTGGTGCTTTCTTATGTTATTCTTTGTTCAATTACTTATATGTATTTGTCAATATAATTATTACTTTTGATATACATGGTTGATACATTGGATTATTACTTTTCAAAAGATATTTATATTTATAAATACATTTAAAAAGTCATTACTGGCATTTGAAACTGTTGATGACTGTTAAATGTAATAATATATATTATTGTAAATGTATTAATAATACAATTAGTAAACAAAATAAATTATAAAATATATATACTTATCATATGTCATAATTAAGTATGAGTATTAAAAAAAAAATATCTAATTATCTTATGTTGCAGCTATTTCTAATGTGAAAATATTTGCAAGTGAAGTGATCCAGACGCAAGTAATAAGTCATTTTATTATTGAAATGATTTAAATAATTGTAAAATAAGTGTAACTTTGCTTTTTAAACATGAATCATAGTCACATTCCAATTGATATAATAGTACTTATTATGAAAAGAAATAACGAAATTACGATAATCACAATTTTAGAAGTGTTTCGTGTTATTTCTTAGTTTTTAAAAAGGAAATGATATATTTACATATTAAAGTATATCACATGATATATAAAATGTCTTCTTTATGTGTTTAATATAATTAAATATTTTCTCTGAAATAATTTTGTTTGTTTTAATATTGGTGCAATTAAAGCAAAGTATATATAATTATCTTTGAAAGAATTTATAATAGGAAAATAATACACGATATAATGACTTATTTATAATTTTGTAAGGTATTACAGAATAAAGTGATCTATTATGTAATTATTTCTGATATTTTTGATATTATTGGTCAATGTTATTAAAGTATAACAAAAAAAATCTATATAATATTTCAAACGTGTTTCTTACATTCATGTGTTGCGTAAGAAATATAGAAAACTTGAAAAATTCAGTTAATAATAAAATTGTAATTGTTTAATATAATATGAATAAATTTTTATTTATTTGATATTTTTTTACATGTCTATTTTTATGAATCTACTTTAATGGTTATGATCAGTTGTATATTATGTATATTATAATTCTATAAATTATTTCAATATCATATTACATCGTTAAACATTTATTAGATAAATTAAAATATTAGAGATTAAAAATCTATTATTTCCACATTATTAATTGTTTATTTATTTGTCTCCTCATGTACAACGTATTTTTTTTCTTATGTTATTGTTTTATAATGTATAAATAGTTAATATTTTATAAATTTTATGAATAGAATAAATAAGTGATAATGCATGACAATAGATGGTATATAATAAGTAATTTTTATTTTTGAATTATTTGTAACAAATTGAAAACATATGATGTGATTTTAAAAGAATTAATCAGTTGAATAATATATGTTATTCATATCTTTTTGGGTTATATATTTTCAAAATTTGGGTTATATTATTTTCAAAAATGACTGATATTTATTGTTTTAGTATGTAATTCTAATATAGATGATACATTTGGAAGTGAAAATACAGTATCATTTGATGTAAATAAAGCTTGTATATATTGTTTTAATGAAAGCATATCTAATGTACAATTTCCTTGAGGATTTTCTAGAAGTATACTAGTTTTTTTATTATCATTAATTATATTAAGAAAATGACAATTAGGAGACTTAAAATCAACTATTGATGGATTTGCTAATGTGCCAATTTTAACCACTTGAATAGTTTTTTTATTTAATGATCCAATATCTGTATTATTTGTAAGTAGCTTTCCATCAACATATAGATCATAAGTAAATCCATAAATTCCAAATATAATATCTATATTCTGTCTTAATTGTTCATACGAAATTAAAGTTGTAAGTTCAAGTGTTTCTACTTCTAATAAAATTGTACCTGCAGGATTAGTAGCACCAAATCTTGGCTTTATATTAATTAATTCGACATTAACATATTTTGAAAATGGTTCAACTTCTGTTATATTATTTTTAAGTGTGCTTTCTATTTTACTCTTAACAAGTATAAGTTTCATATCAATACCTTTAATGTTCTGCATTTCTTCAAGAATAATATTATTATTATTTGACAATTCAGATATATGTTTTTGAGGAGTTTTAGTTGCATTTTCAATAAACTCTTTATGACTGAGAATTACTTTAGCTAAATTACTAGTTATATTTGGAATTTCATAATAAACAATTGCCTCATCAGATGGTACCAATTGTGCTTTTTTTCTTAATTTCTGTATTCTATTAATTATTTCTCTTGCTATTCCTTCATTTTGCATACATTCATCAGGTGTAATTCCTAAAAGAATCAATATATTTCCTTCACTGTGGGCTTCATATTGCTTAGAAAGTTCTTCAGCCATTGGACCAGTGAAATTAAACATTAAGCGTAAATCACCCTCACTAAGCTTATGACCTTGTATTATAATTTCCTTTGAAGTTATAAATTGTTGTAATTGTTCATCTGACAATTCTTTAATAGCTTGTGTAACAGATTTAAATTCTCCTTTTAAACGTGCACCTAATATTTTATGATCAGGTTCAGCTCGTAAAGTTACACCATATTTTTCTTTATCTGTTGTAATTATTAATTCTTTTACATTTAATTCTTCGAGTATGTATGATTTTAATGAAACAATATCTTTCAAAACATTGTTATCTTGATGAATAACAACAATATTTGGTAAAGGATATTTGACAGGAATAGTTTTTCTATCTCTTACAATTCTGCCTAATTCAATGATAATTTGCATATAGGATACTGATTTTTCAATACTTTCATCAATTAAATGGATGGAAGGATCAGGAATCATTTGATAATGAACACTATCCATATTAGTATTACAATCAGGTGGAAGTAGTTTTGACAAACGTTGAAACATAAACTCTGTTAAAAATGGAATGAATGGTGCGTTAATTTTCACCATTGTGTAAAGTATACAATATAAAGTATTCAATGCATTTTGGCAGTCAATAGTACCACTTTCACCTTTTATTCGTCTTCTGTTCATTCTTACATACCAATTAGTAAGATTATCTATGTATTTAATTAAATGAGGCACTACAGTATATAGTTTATATGCTTGCATTTCTTGTTTAAGAAGTTTCAGCAATGTTTGTGTAAAGGATATTATCCACTTATCCATTATATTGTTAGAGCAACTATTAGTAATATTCTTATATATAAATTTAGTTTTTTCCTCTCTTTCAAATCTTTCAATATTTTGCATTAAAAATCGAAATGCATTATACCAAGGAAGAAACACATCTTTTATTATATCTCTGACTCCTTCTTCTTTGAATCTTAAATTTTCTGCTCTAACAACAGGTGAATTGATTAAGTACAATCTAAGAGCATCTGCTCCATATTTGTCAATAACCTCAATGGGATCAGGATAATTCTTCTTGCGTTTTGACATTTTTTGTCCATCAGATGCTAAAATTAAACCACTGGCAACAAGATTTTTAAATGGTGCTTTGCCAAAAAGTGCAGTAGATATAACAAGAAGGGTATAGAACCAGCCTCGAGTTTGATCAATGCCTTCTGCTATAAAATCTGCAGGAAAACTTTCTTCAAAATTGTTTGGATCTTCAAATGGATAATGCATTTGTGCATATGGCATAGAACCAGATTCAAACCAACAATCAAATACTTCTGGTACACGCCGTAAAGGTGGATATCCTGACCGTACAGATGGAATGGTCAAATGATCTATATTTTCTCTATGGATATCAGTCACTTTTGTATTACTTAATTTCTCCAATTCTTTAATACTTCCAACACATACAACTTCTTGACCATCTTCAGAAATCCATAGAGGTATAGGATTACCCCAATATCTATTTCTACTAATTGCCCAATCTCTAGCATCTCGCAACCAATTACCAAATCTCTTATCTTTGACATAATCTGGTACCCAATAAGTATCAGCATTGGCCATTAATAATTTGTCCTTTATAGCTTCAACCCTAATAAACCATGATGGTACGGCCTTATAAATTAATGGTGTATCAGATCGCCAACAATACGGATAACTGTGTTTAATAGGGTTACTATAAACTAGTCTATTATTAGCTTGAAGATATTTTATAATATCTTTATCCGCATCCTTCACATATTTCTCTTTAAAATCATAAACTGGATCTGTAAAACAACCACGACTATCGATAGGACATACAATTTCTTGATCCTTTGTTATAACACCTGCATTTAAACAACATCTGTAATCATCTTCTCCAAAATAAGGCGCTTGATGTACAATACCGGTTCCACTTTCTGCAGTAACATAATTATCATTTAATATTACAAAAGCACCTTTTTGTCTTAACTGAACAAAATAAGGAAAAAGTGGTTGATATTGTTTCCCTTTTAAATCTGATCCTTTTCTTTTTCCACATACAGTATAAAGATCTTTAGATTTATAAATGAGACTTAAAGAAGATTCTAATAAAATATAGATATTATTAGATTTATTATCCTTTACTTCTATATATTCAAAAGCAGGATTACAACATAACGCTAGGTTGCTAGGTAAAGTCCAGGGAGTTGTTGTCCATGCTAGAATAGATATATCTGGTTCATCTACCAAAGGAAATGCTACTACTACAGATGGATCTACAACATCCTTGTAATTTTGACCAGATTCAAAATTTGATAGAGGTGTAGTGCATCCAGTAGAATATGGCATTACCTTAACACCTTGATAAACAAGCCCTTTATTGTATAATTCCTTAAAAATCCACCATATAGACTCCATATACCATGGGTACAATGTTTTATAATCATTTTGAAAATCTATCCATCTACCAATTCTACCAACTATTTTCTCCCATTCTGTAGCATATCTCATTACAATGCTTCTGCATTCTTTATTATAGTTTTTAATACCAATTTTTGCAACATCATCTGAACTTTTGATATTCAAAGTTTTATCTATTTCAAATTCGACAGGTAAACCATGTGTATCCCATCCAAATCTTCTTTCAACATGATACCCACTTTGATGAGCATACCTTGTTATAATATCCTTTATTGTTCCAGCTAGTATATGTCCATAATGAGGTAAACCAGTTGCGAAAGGTGGACCATCATAGAATGAATATTTCGGTTTACCTTTCGACAATCTTAAACTATTTTGAAATACATCCAATTTTTTCCATAATTCTAAAATTATTTCTTCTTCTTTCGAAAAATTTATCGTCTCTGATAATTTCTCTATCATTTTAAAATGATTTTTTTATGCACCTTTAGTCTGTAACTATTCGACGTCTGTTACAAAGCGTAATAATGAAATTCTATTAGGTTATGAATTCATGTATTGAACTACGTAGTACGAAATCATAAAAGAAACATAAAATCTGTAAAAGTTACATGTAGGTGAGGTTATCGTATTCATTTAGAATTTTTGCACACAGTGCAACCAAATATAAGAACGATCTAAGGATACTACTTTTTGATTCGTTAAATGCCGACGTATCCATATAGACCTTTAGAAAGAAATATTTTTTTTGCACCAATAGATAAATTTAGTTGAAAGATTTTAGTTACGTACCCATTTCTGATAGGTGCACTAATAATGATAATTTGTTGCTTTCTCTGATAGTTAAGTTTCGTACGAAATGTAATGAATTATTGTCGTGTAATATACTAAAAGAAAAGTAACACTTAAATGTGTAGGTTATAGCTGCGCAGACGCGTTATGTGTGTATAATAGAAGCATGTCGAGTAATATTGAATGTTAAGTTTGATCCCCTAAGACAGCCATTGTGTTATTATTGTTTTGCGCATAAACTTTTAAGAGTTTATGATCATTAAATTTTGTAACATACAGAAGGAAACTTTGAAGATTATTTTATTGTATATTTTATACGGAATCATTACTGAATCGCAATCATGACTGATAGATCAAGTAATGGAGATTACAAGCATGAGAGAGAAGAATCTCCAGAAAACAATTCTAATTTGCCGATAAATAAAGAGCGAGAAGAAAAGGATCATCAGGTTGATAAAGCCGGAGAATATGTAAGAGAACTTTTGCAAGAGAAAGTCGAGTTAGATTCACAAAAATGGCCCAATGCGACTCGGTTAATTGATCAAGGCAAGAATTTATTTTTCCAGATCATTTTAAAAATGTTCGATGTAGATTACATTGAAACCAGAACTTGATAAATTATTTTTTTTTTTTGTTAATTTACAGAAATACAGAAAACTCAAGCTATTGGAAAGCCATTAAGAGATCCAAAATATGTAGATATTTATCGTGAAAAACCTATTCGCATTTCTGTTAAAGTTTTGGTGCCTGTTCGTGAGCATCCAAAGGTGATTATATTATATCAATATCATTACAGCAAGTTTGATACGTTATAAAACTTTTGGATATGTTATAAAACTTTATTCGTAGTTTAATTTTGTTGGGAAATTATTGGGACCAAAGGGAAATTCCATGAAACGTCTACAAGAAGAAACTATGTGCAAAATGGCAGTTTTAGGAAGAGGATCAATGAAAGATCGGCAGAAGGTATACTTGCTTATATTGCATTTAAATGTCTATACTAATATGTACCTAAGATATTTTTAATACCAAAGATGCTTACTATTACTGTTTATTATTAAAAAATTAAAAGCATACTAATATATTCTAGGAAGAAGAATGTCGTATGTCTTTGGATCCGAAGTATGCTCATCTGTCGGATGACTTACATGTAGAAATAACAGCTTTAGCACCTCCAGCTGAAGCATATGCTCGTATAGCATTTGCACTTGCAGAGGTTCGGAAATATTTAATTCCAGATAATAACGATAACATACGGCAAGAACAAATGCGTGAAATGGAACTTAGTATGGCTGATGATTCAGCAGTTACAGAAGATAGAAGACCTTCTATTAGAGGTGTTCCTCCCACAGCAGGTGGTATACTTAGACCTACCACAAGGCCAACATTGCAAAGATCATCAAGAGGTTTGCTGTTTTGAATACAAAATATTACATCTTTTAACATCTTCTATGTGTGTAAGATTGAAACTGTACTGCTAATCAAAAATTTTGTTAGTTTTTCAATCAGTTTCAGCACCTGTTCTTCCTCCACCATCTAATCGTGGACCAATTGCTCGATCGATGCCTGCGAAGACAAAAGTTTTTTCAATATTAGACCGTGCGCGAGCTGCCATGGATCAGAGTTATGGGTAAATGTTTAATGTGTATATTATTTCTAATAAATAGTAAAGGAAACATTATATAATATATTTCTTTTTAAAGCTATGAGACTCCAACTCCGCCTTTAAATAATCGCGTAGGAACACATGATTATGAATATCATCCATCTTCAACTACAAATACTCGATATGCAGATCGTCATTATACATCGACTGCAAGGTATGTATAGTTCATAATCAGAATAAAAGATTACTCTCCAAGTAAAAATTAATTTAGAAAATTTAATTTAAATACATTTTATTAAAGTTAGTTCAGGTATTTTGCTAGATATCGCATTTTATTTTGTATCGCCTATACACACGCATATGTATGTGTGTATATACATATATATGTATGTCAGAGATTTCTTTTAATATGATAAATAAATGTCTTTTTATAGAAGAAAGTTTTACTAAAACTACGTCCTGTTAATTATCGATAGGTACGTGAATAATTTTGCTTTTATAAAATGATCGTTAAAGGTTTTTTTGTTTTGTTTTAATATCATACAGTGACGACATGTATCCTACTTCGAGATATACAACCTATGAATATGAAGAAGAAGCTGTACCACATACATCTCATGATTATTATGAAATGTCAGATTATGCAGGTAAGAATATGTTTTTTACCTTAAACTCTCTGATGTTTAATATACTTTTTTCTGAAGTACCACTTCGGAAATCAGCGTAAAATTTAGGAAATGAGCAAAATACTTATAAAAATAATTGATGACAGCTGTATTAATAAAATCAATTGTTGATCCCTATAAAATCAATTATCAATACGATAATTAATACGTTAATAATTAAAAATAAATGAAATGAACTTTAATATATCAACAAATTTATGAAACATAAAGACAGATAAAAACTTAACATGTGGGTGGGTGATCGTGGATAAATCAATACCTCTACGGGATTTTTTGTTAAAATAATGAATTCCTTATAAAATCTATCAATAATTGAAGTACATAAATCCGTAAAATTCGCAGAGGATACAACAAGCCGCGCATGGAAATCATACAAGACTACAACAACGTCAGGCTCGAGTTCGCGATATCGCAGCGCTCCATACACACGACCTTCCAAGTAAACATCTGCAAAAGTTCTTTAATTTTCTTCTTGATCTAAAATTATTCACGATCTATAAATACTATTTTCTGAACATTATTATTTCATAGCCCTAAACCATTGACGTGTAATCTTCCTAATGTACGGCGACCTATGATGCCGGCAATTCAGAAATCCATAAACGAGCGTATGCCAGATCGGCTTTGAGCTAACGGAGGCATGAAGCTTAATATGGTAAATTATGATCAGGAATAATTTACACTTTACGTCATATTTTCTACGTATTTTCTACGTTTCATTAATACGATAAAAGTCACTAGTTACCATTTTTTTATCATTATTTAAATTGTAAAATCACACCAATTTACTTTCTTTTTCTTTCTTATTACTCATTTGATTTCACTTGTTTTTCATCTCTTTCGCTTAATAAGGTCCACATCGATTTCAGATGAGTATTTCGCAGTCAGTGGATAAATCAGAATATATTAATATGATGAAACGTATAATCAAAGCATAAGAAAATTCAAAGTTTTTAATACAAGTTACAAGCGAAAGTTCTACTCTCGGCAACCTTAAATCACAACACAGTATTAATAGTTCCTAATTTTTTGTAAAGGTATAAATTTCAGTTTCAAATCATTTATCCAAAATATTATGTTACATTGGTAATGAAGTAAATTATAATAATAAACAAAATAAGATATATCAAACATTTAAATAAGCAAGTAATAAATTGTAATAAATGTTACAACATAACGCGAATTTTGCAGATACTTTTTTAATTTTCTTTTTATTAGTATACTTAATTTTGTATATTTGATTGTTTAAAAAGATTTTTAATGATATTCATAAATATTTTTGTTTCACACATAACACACTTTTTATCAATTATTGAAAGAACTTCGGATAATCAATAATTATATCCAAGTGTAAGAAATAAAATTTAATTTAAATAAGATAATTATTTTACGTAAATAATTATATTATCTAAAATAATATATAGCACCATGGTGGTAAATCAGTGATTATCTAATGATATATATGAATATTATAAAAAAATTTTCATTCAAATATATTAAAAAATATAGTATTAAAACAAAATTAATAATCACATGACGCGTGTATACATGAGAAATATAAAACAATAATTTAAGTACATTTAAGTACAAAATTTGAAATATAAATTAGCATGAAATTATAGTTTAGAATAAAAGTTAAAATAATATAAATATTTAATAAAATATAATAACTGTAATTTCTAAATATTTTGTCGTATTAAAAATGAAATATTCATTTGACATATGTAATCATCATAAACCAGAATACATATATCACATAAAAATAAAAAGTCTACTTAAAAAATACAAAATAATACCCAAATAACTAATAATTTTTGTTGTTCTAAACATGGATGAAAAAAGCTTTACAAACATAATTAATGTGAAAATTATTAACACCTTACCCATTATTGTTCAAACCATAACTACATCGTTAATGAACTAACAATAAATAATCTTTAACTTTCGTACGAACATATTCCCATTATTAAAATATAACATTATAATTAAAGCGATGATTTAAAAAGAAACCAATTAAATGGACGATGATGGAAGACCAATTATTGACAAGTTTGCATATTTCTAATCACGATTTCATATATCTCCCTTAGGTGTATGAGAAAATTCGGAAAATCGCGTGGGAACGCGTTCTTTTCGATTGAAATATTTTTGATCCTCCTGTGATTCACGGAGCATGTCCCGATGAAACGTGAGTATTTCAACTGCATGCATTCTATCCCTTCAACCTTTTTCTCTTTTTTATCTATCAATTTTCTAGAAATATTAAAATACTAGAAAACTTGCAATGATAAACGAACAAATCCTAATGGGAAAATTGTAATATTTTATTGGCAATATGTTTTTCTTTAAGTCTATGTTGTTTTTCTTTATTTTGTTAATCGCATGTGACAATTACCAGAAAGACTTTTTACAGGCAAAAGAAACATCATTGTTTATTATGTGATGAAGAAATTACATCGTTAAAGTTTCAGTGTGCATAAAACTAATAAAGACATTTTTTTTAAAGTGTATTTTTTAAAAATTAGGTTCACGTCCAGCAGAAGAGATCTTAAAGTCTTCGGAGCAGCACGGTGTTTTTCTCGATTATTTTTCTTTTTTGAAAGATAATACTAAATCAAATAGAAATATAAGGAAAGAGACATAGTTGTTTAATAGAAACATGTGCTTTAAGTTTACCAGTGAATTGAATTTTCGTTCAAATCTTTCGTCCGGGCCCACCTTGAAAAACACTCAAGAGGATCTATTTGAAATCGGACATTTTTTAATTGCTTAGAAACAATATCCTTATTTATTTATCACACACCAATATACAAAAATGAACTGTATAATTAATATCAGAATATAATATACTACGAAAATTCAAATATATTTAATAAAGATATATCTGAGTATCTTACAAGATTAGAATGATGTATCCAACTTGAATCAAAATCTTCTACAACATTCTCTTTTGCGGTTGGCACAGAATTTCTGGTAGAAAATTGTTTTTTCTACGGCCGTTTTAAAGATTATAAATAAGTATTAATTTATGGAATCTTAATTCTAACGAAGTTGCCTAAGTAATCTCGAGTGAAAATAAAAAGATGTTACGTCTTCTCTTCCTTTCTCCTAATCTGTTTTTTCCTAACTAATCCATTCTGTGAAGTGACTTTAAAATCGAATGTACTCTCTTTCATGGAGTGCATCGATCTCGACATGGTTCACGATTGACGAGTTTATGATGATTCCCGAAAATATTCGTACGTACGTACGAAGTATGTGTCGAGTAACAAATGCATCAGCCGTTGTTTTATAGTAATCGGTATCGCGAGGTATCATACAAGGAGAGGGGAGGAGAGAATATTCACTGTGCGTTTTGCATGGAAAATATTGCATAGAAATTTTTCGCTTTGTTTATCAAGGTTTACTATTCAACCTTTACTTTCGAAATTCAGCAGGTGTAACTTTTATCTCGATGGACCGAATCGCGAATCGGAAATAAAAATCTTCGAACTCCGATATTTCGCAATAAAATTGTTGAGGGCACAACAACAGGCTAGAGCACGAATCCGCGCTACGATTCTAATTGAGAGCGCAGAATAAAGGGAAGTGATACTGGTTTAGGAGATGGTTTAAGGTAGTTTTTCGGTTTATTTTCTGCTTTAACTCTCGCACTGCTTTGCGACCATGCTAACACCGTTTCTATGAAAAAACATGGAATGTTGAGTAAATCGTTATTTTTGTCTTCTTTTGAATCGGTTTGATATCTTAATAATGTACGATTATATCACAAGAAAGATTCGAATACTCTGTACATAGCCCGTGAAGTGCGACGCACTCGCGCTGGAGCATAATCTTACATTTACATAATTATACGCCTAAAGATTTAATTACAAAGTTAGATATGTCTCAGGTTCACCTGGTGTTGTACTTCATACAATGCCCTTTTCTATCTTTTTTTTCTTTTTCACTTTCTTCCTTTCTCATTAAATTCTCCTATTTTTTGATAATATCGATCTTTCATCGTATTATATAATACACATGGAAACAGAGAAAAATCGATTCCGTTAACTCTCGTTTCCTCTACATTTCTTTTTTCTACTTTTCTTTTTCTTCTTTGTTTTCGTTCGATTTTCTTAATGTTTATAAATCGACGTTAATTGGCACATTTCAAATGGCAACTTTTGTCTCTATATATTGGCACGATAATCGTTTTTTCTCCCTGTTTTTTTCTCTTCCATATTTTCTTGCCTTCCTCTTCCTTTCTTCATTTTTTTATGTTTAAAGAAGAAATTCATGTCGTTTATCACGACGAACGCGGTACGTGACGTTTCCTTCTTCTCGAATTGTTCAGGCGTGATGAAGATATAAGAATAACGATATAACGATTATAAATTAATACTCATAGCCTCAGACGGCTCTCAGAGGTGTTTGCATCGCGCATTGGTTTTGAACTTCGCTTCCTCCATCATGACCTTGTTATCTTCTTGGTTGCATTCTTTTTTAAGTTAGAAAAAATTATCTTTAATAAGAAAATATAAAAAAAGAAATAGTCCAGATGTAAAAGACATTAGGAAATATATATATTTTATTATAACTAGATCGATTGTTCGGTAATTAACGATTTATATCGGTTGAAAAAATTGTACATACATAGATACTACATATAGAAAGAAACAAGATCGCTGAAGAGGAATGCGAAAAGCTTGGGCATACATACATACATACGATTGATCTTTAAGGGAGTGCACGTAGACAGAGGAATGAGATTGTTGCAAAAAACTGCATTCTTCTATTTACTCCGGCGTTAAGCCTAACGCGCATCTATCGATCCGCAAGTTCGAGAGACGACAAAAAGAGAGGGAGAGAGGAAGAGAGACATACATAGTTACGTTTTTCTTCGATATGTTTGTTTTCTCTTTTTCTCTAACAATAAGAACGATTCTACTTTTTTCTAAACCAATGAGAAAGAAAACGGTTGGTCGTATAAACGAGATAAGAACGATTGTTTCTATCTTTTTTTTTCATTTCTTTTCTTTTCTTCCTATCCTCGCCATCATAAAATATTTTACGACGAGCCGTCTCCTATGTCACGTTACATATGTAAATATACAAGTCGCATTTATTTTAATAGGATTCAACGCGTGAGACCGGCGCGCAATTAATATTTAGTATATGTAGTATGGATTGCACTTTGGATGTCTGATAAATATCACAAAGAGCCTGCTCTGTACGAGCAGCGTCAATAAAATAATAGATAATAGTCTTGTTCGAAAATGAACATTGTTTTAATCTTTTTTTCTTTTCGATCTACATTCTACATGGCTATCGTACGAATGATCGAAGTTCTCGAGCTAACTTGCGAAAGGAACTTGCGAATCGGTAGGGACGAAAAAACATGTTAATTACGCGTCACCTCCGCGTAATATACATAACACATATACATATACATATATATATATATATATATATATATATATATATCTGGTTTTTAAATATAAATACCAGTTTCTTATACTGTTAAAGATGCGAAACAAAATTTTTTTATACGAATGTTATCTGGTTCGAAGGGTAAAACATGAAAAAGTAGATTTGAGTTTCTCTATAAAAATGTAATACTTCGTGTATCATTTAATTTTTCTGATATTAATTAAATATGTTACAAAAAATTCAAATCTGCTATCACACTTTCCCCCTTGAATCAAACAAATCTCTTAGAAAACATTTGTCTGCTTTGTTAACGGTCTAAGAAATATAATTGCCTGTATATATTTAAACCGCGTGCGCGCGGATATATTATGTGTATGTTATACGCGTATTTCTTTCCACGTTCGTCGACGAATTGGTTGATGAAATTTGCAAAAGTCGATTCGAAAAATGATATTCGATCGTAATTGCACTGTTTTCGTGTCTTCCTTTTCGTCCTCGATCATTTCTTCCTTTCCTTTCTTCTTCTATCTTTAGCCTTTGCTCGTCCTTTTCGATTTTTTCTTTTTTTCTTGTATTTTTTCTTGTATTTGTGTCTATACTTCTCCGACCAGCCAACCTCAGTGAACACGCGCACCCACGCCTCATTTCGATGTGAAAAATTTGTGTGGATATGTGTGCGCGTGTATCTAATGGTCCACTGTCAGCTTCTCTATCGCGTGTGAGAGGGAGAGAGAAAGCTCAATTGTACGGCCAGGAGTGCCTTATAGACGTGACCACGTTCGAGGTAGGCGGGTCTTCCGGGCGTCACTTCTTCATATCGTTCATTAACGAACTGTCCTTGCTCTTATTCGTATCGAGATTCGATTGTTGACTGCTGGTCACACCGCTACCGTTTCCCGGATACATCTTCTCGAGATGATTTAGAGATTCACTTAGGAACTTCTGCAAGGATCAATCATGTCGTGAAATATTAGAGAATCTTTTTACTTGATGTGTTCTGATAAATTAACATATATGTATATATACAATATTTTTCTTGAACTACTGTTTTTCCTTTTCTTTCTATTTATAAAAAATTCAAAGATTTCTAAAATATTTTTTTTTCACATTTTATATTAATGATTTGTAAAGAGAAGTAATCTAATATAATGATCATACAATTAGTGCTTCTACAGTGTTTGTACATTTCGAAATTTTATATTTATAAGACGATTTAATTATCGATTTTATCTTCTTTTATTATTATGTAATAGTCAGTTGTATTATCTTGTACGCAATGTATTGAATCCTTTAATAGGATAAATGTGTACCTGTATTGCCGTGAGAGCGGCAACGATCGCTGGACTTCCAAATCCGTGCGATATGAGGGAGAAGTGCGTGAGATGTCTTTGTATGCTCGGATCGAGTATGTGTTGTGGCCGCGTGTTGCAGAGTGGTGACCTATCCTGATTAAGAAGATCCATCAGCTCTTTGGTGATTTGCCTGAAATGATGAATTTTAGTTACCGTAATGAAATCGAACTTGTTTTGATGGATAAAGGCAAAAGAAAAGAGAAGAGGAAGGAAAACTCTCTTACTTGGTGGCATGAAGAAGTTCTTTTCTCCTATAGGAATCTTGCGGTTCGCAATGTTGTCGACTGAGGTATTCGGCGACCTGTTTCGCAGGGAACTCGGTTTCACAAACGTAACCAAAGTCTCTGGCAAGGTGAATAGCTTCTCCTAGAACACATACATACGTGAAATTTATTTTTTCTTTCTTTTTTATTGTGTTTGTACCAATAAGAGAAAACATCTTATCTTTTTTTCATTCTTGGTATTTAATAATAATAAATGATAGGAAAAGATACCTATATTGAAGTTGTCGGTTTTTGTGTCAGTCGAAAGGGATTACGGTCGAAACGAGATTTTACAGATGCGTGTTCCACATTGGGGAGAGCGAGTTAAAAAGGAGAACGAGCGAACAACCTGACCGGCCAATATACTAAACAAGTTTCCGTTTGACAACTTCACTGTAATGAACGCGCATCGGCGATGAAAGTTATTCCAGCGCGGCGGCTCGATATAGTCAGGATATGCGTCATTAAGGCACTGAGAAGTGGCCAGAGCAGTCATTTTTTGCCAGGAATTATTATAACGCGATTTCTATATTATAGATTAGCACGGATTAATGATATTAAATGCAACGAAGATAATGCCTCCAATTACGTACTCATATCAGAGGAAATCGCGATTTACGTGAAAATTGAGATAATTAGCAAAATCATAGCGAAAAGTAATTTTCGCGAGCTCTTCAAAGTTCGAGTTAAAGGAGTTCGTAAATTGCATTCGATTACATATTTTTTTATTTTAAAAATCCAAATTGTGATGTTAAATCGATTTCCTTTAACGAAAAATTTAATGACATTATCAACTATTTTAAGAGTTTACATTTCTTTACATACATTTCTTTTCATTTTCTTGTTGTTCTTATTTTTTTTTCTCTCGACATGAAATATCTATCTTTTATCAGAATGAATAAAAAAGAAAGATAAATTTTTTCACAAATTTTTCTAAATAAAGTTTTGGCACAGAATAAGGAGCGAAAATTGTCTCGAAAATGTTTTAGTGAATTTTTTATTCGGTTTTTTCAAATGGTACCACTGGACCGAACGAGATGAAAATTGATCGCATGTCAGTAGGGTTAAAGAACTTGACAATAGGACAACGGCATACTTATGTATATAATCTTGGGTGTATTACGTCATCACTTCTTTGCCGGTTAACTAATCGCACAACGAATTTACGCCTGAATCAGGTAGTTAGGTGGATTAGTATATGTATGTATGTTGTATACCGGGTAAGGTTCGAGATAGGTGTTACTTACACATCTGCCGTTTCGAGAGAATTCCCACACTTTCGCCTTACTCGACAGCCTCTTTGACTTCTCCAATACATGATGGAGAAGTATGCCTGGCTTTTACATCTCTCTCTCTCTCTCTCTCTCTCTCTCTCTCTCTCTCTCTCTCTCTCTCTCTCTCTCTCTCTCACTTATTCCGTATAACTTAACTGCGGAAATAATTTTAATGCCTTTAATGCCTTAATAATTTTAAAACTGTGTTTTTAGACTTGTAAAATTATAAATAAATCTTCTTTTTTTTTGTAATACATTTTTAACGAACTAAAAGAACGTATCTGATTAAAAATACAGTTTTTGATTTTACTTTTGGATATTATAAGAGTATATTAATTTGAGAATGAGTATTTTAAGCAAAATATTTAATAATATATAAATATTTTAACGAAACATTCGATGGTGTGCGGAAAAAAATTTAATTTTGAAAGTATAGCAAATAAAATCATAGTGATTTATTAAAATCTAACTGTCGTTCGTGTCTGCCATGACTCGAAGATATCGTAAAGATAAGGTCGAAGGATAAACTGGGAAAGATAAAATCGACGACTCATGTCGACGACGAAAGTATAAATCAGGAATCGTGCGTATTAATGCAGTCGCTTCTCGGTACAAATCGAGCAATGGATGTTTATTGAAAGGTTTAAATTTACAATGCAACCTTTTCTTGTTTGGGAGAGGGAGAGAGAGAGAGAGAGAGAGAGAGAGAGAGAGAGAGAGAGAGAGAGTAGTTTCCCTCAATTTTATCTTATTGTAAGTGACATTAATCTTTCACTGTTTTTCTTTCTGTTTACAAGAAAAATAAATGTCGAAGGTAGCTGTAAAGCTGCATGTGCGTTTTGTTGGAGTGAAATGATTAATTTATAATTTCAATTAATGACGCGAGTAACAAATTTATGATAAATGAATGGAATCTGACGTTTTGTCCAATTCATGGAAAATTCTGTTCAATTTGTGTTAAAAGAAAATAAGAAAAATTTCTTTAATACAAAGATAAACTTTAATTGTTCAGAAATGTTCAAAGCATTAAAGCTTTCCAAAAGTAAAAAAATTAAACTAAATCGTTTAAAATTCAGTTTATCGAGTTTGTTGGGCGTATTGTCTCGCAAGTAAGAAGTTATCGCAACTGGTTGATGAATCGTGGAAGCGCGATGGAAGAAAGTCTTGCCTCGGTGTTTTATGGAAGCTCACCGACAATAAATTATAATCAACATCAGTACCAACGACTCTGACGGGCCATACCTTAGCGTCGTTACAGTTTTGCCGATAGAAGAGCGTGCCTTGCGATCTCTTTACGGACGTAAGACGAGCGTGCGAGAGGATCATTAAACGCTTGAGTTGGTATCTCTTGCCCGCGTATTCTTGATTAATCGAGCTTTGCTTTTTAGCTCAGAATTGAAAGAATGAGTAAACGATATGAGAAAAATATTTCAAGTTTTGTTCAAAGCCGATGATGACGTTATCAGCTAAATATTTCAAACGTCAAACCCTTATAGCGATAAATTTATGTTCAATTATATGTTCTATTATATTATATTATGTCAACTGAAGAATGATCGTTTTTCTTAGAAAATATATATATTGTTACACCTTGCGCAACAATTTATAAGAGAGAGAAAGAAAACTCGATTTATTTGTAATAAGATTTACAAATATTTACAATAAAGGAGCAAATATATGAAATATCATTGAGTTCGTAGTCGCACAGAACTTTTAAGTCTCAGGGCTGCCCCCCGAGAAATCCTATTGTTGATGTTTATAAACAATCCTTTAAGAAAAAAATGTGATGGACAAAAGTTTATTCCGAGTGGTTCGTTCTGAGCTACGTTCGGAGCCAAGCTAAAGCTCTGAGCACTTTCGTAACAATATATAGAAGACAAGTCCGATTT